>NC_056728.1:810033004-810333004 GCF_019279795.1 Protopterus annectens | reverse complement strand
AGAACTGAGAGTATTGAATCTAAATGGATTGTTAGACTTAGAGCAGATGTTTTTCCTGGACTGAATGAGAAAATACCATTTGAGACCTTTCCTGAAGTCCAGGAGATTGAAGTGATATGCATGACTGTGCTTTTTACATATATTATGAGAGCATATTTATGAGAGGATTTATTGTTAGTGTTGTGCAATTAGTATGAATTTATGCAGTTTTTTGTTTTTATACATCTCTGTTCATGTTTTATGAGTGGTATAGGTGTTTTTATTTTACTATGGTTAATGTATTTTAGAGTAAGCACTTCATTTATGTTGTATACCATGATAGTTGTACTGTGCCTTTAATGGTGTATCTGTTTTTGGTGTCTTTTTTGCCATATAAGGGTGTACAAGAGGGGGGGGGTTCTGCTGGTCTGAAGAATTCTATCCAGGTGAAAGTGCTTACCACGTCTTCTGTTTCTATCACAATAAATCCGAATTTTAAAGTTCATGAAGCAGCGTTTTTTTCAGCTTTGTTTCCTGCATTTTGGTTAGTGCTGTGTTTACTGCCTGCATCGCTACTGTGCCTTTTATGTTAGCTTATGTGCTTGGACTGAGTTTGGCACAGGTAGTGTTAGTCCTGTGGGGAGTGATATTTCTTGGACTTGCTTTTACATACAGCTAAGAGTAGGCCTCAGTGTAATTTGGGTTCTAAGGCACTTGGAAGTTTAATAAGCTGTCACTTAATTTGAAGTAATTGACCTTAGAAAAGTTCTTAACAGGTTTCAAGTTTGATGGTTAGTTTTACATATTAGGTTAGTTTTAATACTAAAGGAGATCATTTTGTGGTCAGATTTTATCAATGAGGAGTTAATGTATAGGAGAGAGCAGCATCCCCCTATGTTTGAGAGTACTATGTCTGGGATATTTGTACCTCTATTTGGAAAGCTAACTAGTTGCTCCAGGATACTTGCATTGTTGAAGTCCAAAAACCACTGACAAAGTGAATAATGAGTCATATTAATCTCCCAGTTTATGTAGGGGTAGTTGAAGTCACCCATAAATATGGTGTTAGGCTGAATGTTATGAGATTCTAGTAGGTTTAGGTAAGAGGTGTGGTTTTCTAGACTTATGTTAGGGGATCTGTCAATAACAAGGATATGATAAAGGGGTCGCACCTATGGTTAGTCAGGCATTGAGCAACTCAAGTGAGTCATGTTGTTTGACCAGTCTAGCAGTGTACTTGTCCTTTATGAATATTGAGACATCTCCTCCCTTTGTTTTATCCTGAGCTGAGGGGGATCGAAATGCATAAAAGACATTGTAGCCTTTGATAGCCAGGGTGTTTCCTGTGGGTCTAAATCATGTTTCTGTGACAGCACATATGTTTGCATTCATCAGGGTGAGGAGTGCTTCCAGACAGTGTAGTTGTTTTATTTAAACTCTTAGTGTTGAGCAACAGTACTTTTAAGTAGTTGAGAGTGATTTTTCTTATGTTTGAGGGTTAACAACTTAGTACGGCCTGAAAAAGGCACTATGGTGATAGATAAAGTTTTTGCCAGTATTTGGAAGCCAAGTAGTGACAAGTGCAAACCATCGTGGTTTGTTGAGCATGTCTTCCCTGGCTGATAGATATTAGATCTCATTATTGGGATAGAAACTAAGCCAATAGTTGAAGTCAATATTTTTTTCTGGCACTGTGGCATCATCACTGGTGAAGGTAAGATGTTACTCAAGGCTAGATTCAAACTCACCTGGGGCATATATTTATAGAGCTCCATCGTGTATCTTTTGATATAGTCCATTGAGGTATGTCTTAGGTTGTTTACATGCACATGGACTATGACTGTGCCATACTGGTACTTGAGGTGTAAAGACCTAAGTGCATGCATGAACTGGCAGATCCTGGCTCCAGACAGACATCTCACTGTTATCTTCTCCTTGTTTAGCCTAGTAAGGTGAACATTAGCATGTCTTACAATGGAATCCCCAATAACTAGAATGTTTGGCTGTGTGATGTATTTCATTATGGGCTTGGAAGGGGGGCTACTATGAATTTCAGAGTTAACTGTTGTGTGAGGTGCTGTCTTTTTTAAGAGTGTGTGTAGGGCCACTGAGAGATGCTTTTAAGAGGTCTTGGAGGTTTGGATAAATTACAAGTGAGTACCTCTGCATATGTAAGTCCATGTAATTGAACCTTAGTGCTGGTAGTGAGTGTTTTGGGGTAATGCTGACAACTTGCATTTTATGTGCTTGCATGTGAGAGCTTTGCCTCCAATGACACTGTGTATCTACATCTCTCACACACTGTGTTTGTTTTAAAATGAAATGGTTGTCAGTGAACATGAGGCAGTTACTACACTGCCTCAGGATGCCCATATTCACCAGGCCAGAAGCAGAGATGACAGGGAAGTGCCTACTCATTATACCAGATCCTAATAGATGGGAAGGAGTAGGGGTGAATCACTTAAAGGTTAATGTGAGAGTGTTTAGTAGTATACTATTATATGAACTGCAGTGGTACTGCCCTCTAAACAAACTGGCAGCTCTTTGAGCAGCTGTGAAAATTGGGAGACTATGGAAAGTGTTCCAACAGAGGATTTTAAACTGGACAGGTTTGCTTATATACAAGGCATGGGTAAATGTGTTTGCACATTGTGCAAATGGGAGGGTTTTATATTACCAGGATAAAAGAGTTTTACACAGCTAATCCCTCAGATCAATCAGATAAACACACAATAAGCTTTCCACCAGCAGTTCCCAACTCAGATATGTTGAATCAGCCCTCTGTTCTCACCAGAGTTCAGAAAAACCCTCGTAATGTAAAACAAACTGGTTTTGAACTCAAGTGCAGTAAAAATGATTTATAACAAAAGACAGAACTTCTGCAGTATCAGAAATCCTTGGAAATAAGTTTACAAACCCTTTGAAATGTCCCCAAATACAGAAATACCAACAGGGTGAAAAACATTTACACAGATAAGCCCTCAGACCAATGAGATATACACACAATAAGTCTTTGACCAGCAGTTCTCAACTTGGTTGGGCTGAGTCAGCCGTCTGTTCTTACCAGAGTGCAGAAAACCCCTCTTAATGTAAATCAAACTGGTTTTGAGCTCAAGTGAAGTAAAAATGCTTTACAACAAAAGGCAGAACTTCTTGAGTATCAGACATCCTTGCAAATAAGTTCACAAACCTGGAGAAATGTTCCCAAATACAGAAATATAAGCAAGATGAAAGACTTTTACACAATTAAGCCCTTAGGCCAATCAGATAACACACACACTAAGCTTTCCACCAGCAGTTCCCAACTCAAATGTGTTAAATCAGCCCTCTGCTCACATCAGAGTATAGAAAACCCTTCTCAATTTATGACAAACTGGTTTTGAGGTCAAGTGCAGTAACAAATGCTTTACCACAAAAGACAGAACTCCTGCAGTATCAGGAATCTTTAGAAATAAGTTCACAAACCCTGAGAAATGCTCACAAACATAGAAAAAGTGCACCAACCATGGGTGAACTTCTGCAAACACAGTAAAACTTTGCAAAACTTAGAAATATTTTAGCAAACTCAGGAGAACTTTGGCAAACTTAGGGCAACTTTTGAAGTGTCAGGGGAGGCTAGAAAATATCAGAATACTGTTAAAACAACCTAACAGCAGTACAGTAACAGATGGTGTTTCTTTAACAAATGCAGGCTGAAAAACAGTGATAAACTCAACAATGTCAATACATACATCATTTTAGCATTAAATAGCACTGACATAGTTAAAGCAAGTGCAAAAAAATACTTATATGAGTGTTGTAGGCCTACAGATGGATTTTGAAGCAATCCAAGTCTTGTAATCACAGGTGTCCAAGATAAGCACAGGGAAGCCCTGAATAAGTATGAGTATTGTTAGAATAGTAGGATGGTTACTCTATTGTTTATGATAACGTAAGATTTAGTCACCTTCTCAATGAATGCAGTTCTTTGTACTTCTTATTCTGTAAGCTGTAGGTCAATGATAGGCATACTCAATACATTTATATCTAACTATATAAAAGGGGCAGAATATACCAAATAGGCAATAGCATAGCTATTTATATTGTTAAATTGCATGTAATTATTTAGAAATCAAATGGCATTTAGAGGTGGTACATATGCGAGCAACAACCTGCTTACCAGTCCAGAGGGCATCAAAGAAAGACAGAAGGAGTATTTCCAGCAGCTTCTGAATGAAGAAAACCCCACAGAAGCTGTACTGCCCGAGAAACAGCCTATGATGAGAGAAAAAGAGGAGCCCACCCTAGAAGTAAGAACTGCACTAAGGAAGATGAAGTCAGGGAAAGCAGCAGGCTCAGATGAGGTCACAGCAGATATGATAAAAATGCTAGGTGAGATAGGGGAGAAATGGCTCCTGAGGGTACTAATAGCAGTGTGGAGAGAAAGGCATATCCCAGATGACTGGAGAATAAGCATACTCGTGCCAGTATACAAGAACAAAGGGGACATCCACAACTGTGGGCAGTACAGTGGCATCAAACTCCTATCACATTGCATGAAAGTTCTGGAGAGGGCGATTGATAAATGGATATGCAGAGTAGTAGAATGCAAGATGGGAGATTAGCAGTTCGGATTCAGATCAGGATGCAGCACAATTGACCTGATGTTTGCAGTGAGACAGATACTTAAGAAGAAGCTAGAGATGAGGAGAGAGTCCAACTGGGCATTCCTAGACTTGGAGAAAACATATGACAAGGTCCCAAGAAAGCTGAACTGGGCAGTACTGCGGTCGTTTGAAGTCCCAAAAACATTGGTAGAATTAGTACAGGCTATGTACAATGACTCAATGACTCAAGTACAAACAGTGTTCAGCCTCACAGAGGGGTTCCCAGTGGGAGTGGTTGTACATCAGGGTTCATCTCTGAGCCCACTGCTGTTCATACTGGTGATGGACTACATTAGCAAACAGGTGGGAGGGGAGGGATCAACAAATCTACTGTATGCAGGTGATGTGGCAGTGGAGGCAGACTAGAACTTCAGCAAAGGATTGAAGAATGGAATGCAAATTTGAAGGCACATGGGATGAAACTAACCACAAATACGATGGTGGTAATGGCAGCAAATTGGGGACATCAGAATAAGCTGAGAATAGAGATAGAAGGGAAGATAGTGGAATAGGTAAACAGTTTCAAGTATCTGGGAGGGGTAGTTGAGGAGAAGGGTAGTCTGAATGAAGAGGTCAAAGCTAGAATCAGAGGGGCTGCAGCCAACTGGCATAAAGTATCAGGTGTAGTCTATGACAGAAGAATGACAAAGAAGCTAAAAAGTAAGATGTACAAGACAGTGGTGTGACCAGTACTACTGTATGGTTCAGAAACCTGGGCAGTAAAGGCAGAGCAGTTGAAGAAGCTAGAGGTGATGGAAATGAAGTGCCTGAGAAAGGTCATAGGATGAATACTATGGGACAGGCGAAGAAATGAGGAAATAAGTGCAGAAGCCAAAGTAGCTCCAATTGCAGAAAAGATCAAAGAGAACAGATTACGATGGTTTGGCTACATGTGCAGAAAATCAGAAGACAATCTGGTGAGGAAGATTTGGGACAGACAGGAAGAAGGTAAGAGGAAGTGAAGACGTCCAGCAAAGAGGTGGATGGATTGGGTGAAAGAAGATCTGCAACAGTCAGGCATGAGTGCTGAAGAAGGCAGGAGTGTTGCACTGAATCGAGAGAGCTGGTGACAGTTAAAACAATACCCCGACCCCATGTAGAAAAATGGGAAAAAGGAGGGCTGATGATGATGATGATGACATATCTGATAGTTCGGGTACAATTAATTCCCTGAAGGTTTCCTTGAATTTAGTGTTGTTAACCCATGCATTGCATAATGTACAACTTTTAATATCCAAAAGACTTGGCCTCAAAATTTATAGGAACAGTATCAGAGGAGGTTAAGAAATATCAGAATACTGTTAAAACAGCAGCAGTACAGTTACAAACAGATGGTATTTGTTTAACAAACACAGGCTGAAAAACAGTGATAAATTCAAACAAATTAATAAATGCATTAGATATAAAGATATCTTATAGTTTGGTTTAAATTACTCTCAGAAAGTCTTAACCATGCAGATGAAAACTAAAATATAGCTATGAGTTCTCTTTATGGTAACAAATACAAAAGCTATAAAGCATAAATATATACTGCTGTTATGCAATCAAGACCTAATTATATTTGAATAAAAGTGAAATGTTCATTGTTTTTTTAAATGACATAAAATGTTTTCCTAATTAGACTGCTTAATGCAAGTTTTGACCTGCCATTAAAGCTTCTACCACAATCTAGGTGTACTTTATGGACTTCTCCCACTATAACTCTTTGAACATTTAAAGAGGATATGTATATATATATATATATATATATATATATATATATATATATATATCAAAGTATTTTGGAAGTGCCGCCCTTTCTAGCAAAAATAGCTGCAAGATTTAAAGGAGTGTAACAATCTTGAAGGAAGGTAAATAGAAAAGGGTTTAAACTATAGTAGTTAATCTTTTCAGAGTAGTCTGCCATATAATGATAAAAAGTGTGAACTATATAAACACAACAGATGCTTTAAAAAATCCCAAAGTCAAAATTATGAAGACTCGTGGAGTTCTACTTCACAATTTGTTAGCATTCAGCCAGCAGTGTGAGAAGACTGCCAGTCATGCAGAAAGCATGATGGAATGTATCAAAGGATTCATTCCTTGAAGGGAAGTAAAGTTATAATTTCTTTTGGCGTGAAAGCCTGAGAGCTCAGACTCAATTTGGAATCCTATTACAATAAAATATCAGCTGAAGATCCAAAAATAAATGGTCTTATGGCAACAATGGTAAGGAGAATTGAAGGGATAAGTCCTCTGAGGAGAATTTAAAAGCTGACATTGTTTTCTTTTGTATATGTATAGTTTTAGAGTGAAATGCTTATGACTTTTAATATAATATTATATCATACTGTGTGGTTTTGACTTAATCTGTGAATACTGCAGTCTGTGGCTGAGAAAGCCCACAGAAACAATGCATTACTAAAATGAAAGTGGAAGGGTTAAAATATGTTTTACTAAGATATAATTCTCTTTGTATTTTACTGATTGACATAATATACTGGACTGATTAACATAAAATTAGACATTTTACAGCTAATCAGATTACTTCTTAGCTTTTGTATAAGATTATAGTATGTTTATGGAATGCTTTTATTGTTCTTCTGTCCTTTGAGGTAGTAATATCCTATGTTGTTTATACAAATACTCTCATTTTAGTTTTGCTTTGTGATACAGATATATTCTGCTGCATGGCTCTTTTTGGAACAAGATATGGGATCTCATAAATCTGCCCTATTATATGCATATAGGACACTGCACTTTTTTCTTTATTTGAGAGCAAGAAGAATGTATGCACATATAGTGCAGGTTAGGCTCTGTCATTATTAAGCAGTATGTTCAGAGTTGTGTTGTGTGTCAAAGATGCATGCATGTAATAGTCACTGCAACATCATAGAAACCTTGATTAATATGAATGACAATGTATTTCAATCATAATGAACCCTAAGAACAACTTAACATTATGCTAGGGTTTAGAAAACAGAAGACAGTGTCTGGGAACTGTAGATTAATGTTGTAAATACTTCAAATGATGAAAAAAGTCAGTAAATCTAAAATATCAGATTTTTAGAATTTTTAGAGTTTAGAATCATTACTGTATTGCAGGGTTTGTATTAGAATTGATTTGTGTGCACTTTTTTAAAAACATACAGTGCTGTATGAATATACACACAGACATTTAGTCTAATACATTGGCACAAGAGCTGTGAGGTATGCAAATATTCTATTTTTCAATGGTTAAGGCACACTGTCTCGTAAAAATAACTTTGCTGTGTAAATGTTTGAAATATCACTCTTACTTAAACAAGGATTCACGTGATTGGTAGAAGGAGCTGAGCTGCTTTTTTATGCAATGTACATAAATTAATTATCTGTAAAGTACAGATTCTGTCTTTTTAGCTGAATTTCTTTTTGAGAGGGTAAGTGATGGTGCTAGCTGAATACATGATGCATCATGCAGTAAACTGCTTTAAGATAAATTAGCATATTCTCTTTGTAGTTTGACATATACTTTTTCCAATAACTGAAGTATATTATTCATCATTACACTTTTGCTAGATAATATTCATAGAAAAGAAATATATTATCATCCCTTTCAGTAAGTGCGATGTTCCTGCTAACTACCACATCAATAACAACACCCTAAGTACGCAGTCAGTGGCAAAAGACCTGGGCACACAGATTGACAGGAACTTTACCTTTGATCACCATGTGTCCACAGTGGTAAGAAGGACATTCTATATTGTTCATTTCATAAGTAAGGGCTTTACATCCAGAAAAAAAGAAGTTATAATCTTTCTGTACTCTTCCCTCATCAGGCCAGTAATTCAGTACAATGCCCCTTTTGATATGACCTTTCCAAGCACATGCAGCAATTGGAGAGACCACAAAGGTTCCTCCCAAGGAAAATTCAAGGTCTTCAGTATCTGTCCTATATCGATCATCTGAAATCACTGACACTTTATTCTGTTTCATACAGACTACTCAGAAGCAATCTATGCCTTGCATATAAGGCAATATTTGACTCTGCTTTACTGGAAATGCAGCATATCCGCAAGTCAAATGGTTCACTGGGTACTCGCTCTAAAGATTTTAGCCTGGTATGTAACATACATAGAACCTGCTAGAGGGACAGATTTTTCTCCCAGAGGTTACCACACCTTAGGGATGGACTCCCACTTCATGTCAAACAGATCACCTCATTGGCCCTTTTCAAATGCAATCTGGATGATTGGATGGGTAACCATAAATTCTCCATGGGGGTTCCACCTGTGTTCATCTTGGACAGTGGAAATTGGTGCTGATCATGGAAATAAGGGTAGAACTTGGCTAGGCTTGTAAGGGCCCTAGGGCCATAGCCTAGTAACTTCTTATGATCCTATTGCCCTATGAATACGTATGTAACACTGAACTGTAGCAACATGTCAAACAAGTGTCCTTTATAATTTGGAATTTAACATTAATTTATGCAGTTATCTAAAGCATGCCATTATGTCATTATTGCTGAAGTTAAAACCCATTAAGCAAATGTACTTTATAAGCAAATGCATTTTAGACATTAATCTCACATTCAGTGACATGTCCTGAGGACCTCTGATAACAGCATGATCCACAATCATTGGCTTCACAGCACGGGTGTAAAACTCATTATACACACTTGCAAAACTTCCTCCATTCAGGCTGTCTATGGACACCAGGCTGTATCTCAACAATGTATTCATATACTTGTCTAACACCTTCTCTTCTGAATGATATCAGCAACAGAGATATCAGCCTTAAATGACAATGATATCTGCAGTGTGGAATTAATCACAATGGTACTTCTCTTAGAATACATTTTAACCCTGGGTTGAGATAAACTGTTGCCTTCTAGGTATACATGTGAAGAATGCCAACAGATTGCCACTTTTGCAGATGTTTCATATGATCATGTGAAAGTGGTCTATTTTAAACATCATTGGAAATTATATTATATTGGTGATCTCTACTGTAATACATGTAAGAGTAGGTAACACAAGCTCATACCACTTGTACTTATTAATTTAACTAAGTGTTATCTTATATAAGCTATAAATACACATGATCTGAATACTTGGAAGAAACTGTGAAACAGTAAACTCAATTGTCTTTCTGCGATTTCTTACTATGAAAGTTTTGGACATGCAGGTATATTGTTCACACTATGTCCTCAACCAAGTCCCAAAACTACTGTTCAATAAAGTTTATAAGGTTGGCACATTCCAGGGTGTTTATAGGATCAGTATTGCCACTCTGACCCTGTGAGGATGTCCCTGGACAAGCAGAGGGTGAACATTCCATAACCTTAGAAGTACACAGCTGGGCTGCTCCTGAGGATTTTGGATCTGTAAAAATAAATGAACAGAAATGAGAAAGTAAGGAAGCAAAGGACAAAAGAATGCATAATTAAAATAAGAAAAATAGAGAAAAAGAGTGGACAGACAAAGAGCAAATGCCCATAATAAATCCACACATATTTTTACTTAGTATTCAATTTCTTACTTTAAAACAATTTTATTTTTTTCAATGTTATTGAACTAAAACAGAATGTATGGGACATGCTTATGTATTCATTGGAGAATGAAAAGGGGAGTGCTTATGTATACTGACAAGTACTCATATGGGAAGTACTTATGTATACTGATAAGTACTCATATGGGGAGTGCTTATGTATACTGATAAGTACTCATATGGGAAGTGCTTATGTATACTGATAAGTACTCATATGGGAAGTGCTTATGTATACTGATAAGTACTCATATGGGAAGTGCTTATGTCTACTGATAAGTACTCATATGGGAAGTGCTTATGTATACTGGTAAGTACTCATATGGGAAGTACTTATGTATACTGATAAGTACTCATATGGGGAGTGCTTATGTATACTGATAAGTACTCATATGGGAAGTGCTTATGTATACTGATAAGTACTCATATGGGGAGTGCTTATGTATACTGATAAGTACTCATATAGGGAGTGCTTATGTATACTGATAAGTACTCATATGGGGAGTGCTTATGTATACTGATAAGTACTCATATGGGGAGTGCTTATGTATACTGATAAGTACTCATATGGGGAGTGCTTATGTATACTGATAAGTACTCATATGGGGAGTGCTTATGTATACTGATAAGTACTCATATGGGTAGTGTTTATGTATACTGATAAGTACTCATATGGGAAGTGCTTATGTATACTGATAAGTACTCATATGGGTAGTGCTTATGTATACTGATAAGTACTCATATGGGAAGTGCTTATGTATACTGATAAGTACTCATATGGGAAGTGCTTAAGTATACTGATAAGTACTCATATGGGGAGTGCTTATGTATACTGATAAGTACTCATATGGGAAGTGCTTATGTATACTGATAAGTACTCATATGGGAAGTGCTTATTTATACTTATAAGTACTCATATGGGAAGTGCTTATGTATACTGATAAGTACTCATATGGGAAGTGCTTATGTATACTGATAAGTACTCATATGGGAAGTGCTTATGTATACTGATAAGTACTCATATGGGAAGTGCTTATACGTACTTGGGGACCATTACATTGGAAGTGCTTACTTCTGAAGAATAAATGTACTGCTATGATTTCTTGATGGGGTTTATATTTTGCAGTCTGCTATACTAACATAAATGGTAATTGTCATATATGTGTCTGATATGCATTTGTTTGAAATATTTACAGAAAACACACTTTACAGATACATCTACTTCTATATCTAAAAAATATGTAAAGGACAGCATACTACATTTATAAATTGATATATATTTTACATCTGGTTGCAATAATGTACTGAAAGTAATGTAGGCCTTCACTTACCATCCTTATAAATGCCTACAGTAAAACAGCTAATGAAATCCATTTAAGACACAGTACTGCATTTATATATTGACATATCTTGTAGACAAAGTTGCACTAATATATTGAAAGCATTGTAGTTCTTCAGTTGCCATTCTTTATAAATGCTTGCTTATATACAGGAATGAAATCAGTTTAAGACAGAATACTGCATTTACTAATTTATTCATACTTACTAGCCTCTTAACTAACCATGTAATTCTCCTCCTATGCTGGGTCTTGATGCACTCAGTCTCTTCATCATAAAGATAGAGAAGACATAGGACAATTGTTATTTACCTGAATTTTACTTTTTCTCTTCAACATCACTGATATAAATACTACCTTTATGCAAGATATTTAATTCACTGCTGTGCTTGCTTAATGTTTCTTTGTTTATTAACATCTGATTTCTCATACTGGGCCAATATTTCATTTAATGCAAGTTATAAAGAGTAGGACTGCATCTTCCTTCAAATTATTACACTTTTATGTGTGTGTACATCTTGTCTGTTTCAGGGGAATGGTGTTAACTGCAATCTTTCCATACACTGTCAGTTTAGGTTTAGATAACCAAGCTGCACTTTCATGTAACAGTCTGTGCATTTTGTTCTGGCAGAAGCTGTACTCATACACAAAAGTTTTCTGCTCCTTTAAATTCAACATAAATTAAAATAAAAAGACATAATAGTGTCACAGATGGACACTGTACATCTACTTCAGGACAATAATATATGCTTAGATAGTTTTTGCCTAGTAATTGTAAACATATAAGGGGATAGTTTAAAAATGTATACAGAAGAAATACAGCTGGTCATTTCTTACTATATGCTGGTAATTCACTTGCCAGCGCAACCTCCCCCCCAACCTTTGCCCTAAATACACAAAGTTAATATTGTGGAAGAAATAACTACCCTATACAATTATTATCCTAATATGGAGGATTATGACTGGCTCTCTGATCTTAGCCTACTTATTATGTTTTTGAGACATGGTTTCCAAGAAATTCACCTGAAGAGGAAAGCTTGAACAGTGAATCTTGACATCCATGTTAAGAACACATAATATGTAGTTATTCTTGGAGAGACGATCATAGTTCTTAGTAGTCCATGGAGATTTATTAGCTCCATGCATTATTTATTGCAGGAAGAAAAAGCACACATTGTTTTTCTGGCTTTTAAAGCCAGTAAAGTACTTTGCAGGCATTGTCAAACCGATATATATATATATATATATATATATATATATATATATATATATATATATATATATATATATATCAGTGAACACTTTGAATTCATGTCAGGGGCAGACTGTAAATTGTAGAAACAGACAGCAAGTAAAAAAGAAGTTGTTTGACATCTGCTGCAGTAGTTTGCTGGCCAGCACTGTCAGTTCTTTATGTGAGACCAAATCTTAACAGTGTTTAGTGAAGATGCTTAACAAATGGTAAGTTCAGGTCTTGTGCTAATAAAGTGCCTAACTGCTGGCATGACTTTTCCTCAGGACTAGAGCATAGTCATGGCACTCCAAGCGCAACAAATATTGTTTGATGTACTCAAAAAATCCTTTCTTTATAAAAATGATCTGCATGTACTTTAACTTTTAAGATAATGCAACACTATAAGAAAAATGATGTGGCGATGCAAATATGTATATATATATATATATATATATATATATATATATATATATTATGTTTGTGTAACAGTACATGTATATACATGAAAAATATAGTTTTACTTATGCTCATGTAGATGTATGTATGAATTTGCTGACATATGTATGCGTACTTAAATATATTTCTCTACTCATACATATATTACATTTGTTTTTCTACATTCTATTTTGTTATCACGAAAGCATTTGATATATTTCTATACAGATGCAGTTCTGCATACAGATGTTTCTGCTTTCTCTTGCAGTGTTATAATAATGGTATAGATACATATTTGCAGTAATATACATTTCTTCTACCAAATACCATCAATTATGCAACATTCTTATAGTTTATTTTTATCTTTAATATAAGAGAAAATAAAAAATACTAAAAAAGTGAAAATAATAAAAAATAATCACTATTACACTCTTGCTTTCTTACCGCTACCTGGTCGACCCACTCAGCCAACTGGTCAGACCTACACGTCTGTGGGTTATAGTACCTGTGATGGCATCATTGGCCGGAGTGAGTGATACCTGTAAGAGATGACAGGTGCTCACCCATCTCTTGGCATATTTTGATGTATTTCCACTCATTACCAAATCATGCATCTGGATCCTCTCCAAGTATGACTCATTCAAGAGGTAGACCATGAGTTTTGTCTTCATATCTGACCAGCTCAGAGTGCAGCCTCATGTCTGTGCAGGTGCTGCAATCATTCAAAGTACACAGAGCTAGAATTAAATAAGTATGACCAGGGCTGTGGTCCACAGGTTTAGACCCACTCCCTCTTGGGTGTGACATCACTCTAACCAAATCCAATTAATGAATGTGAGCATTAGACCAGGTACAGTTATTATTAGCAAGTTTGTTTTTACTAGAAATACTTTGTCAGCTACATGTTTTTTTTGTTAAGAAATACATTCACGTCTCTTTTAAATAATGGAGAAAAGTTAGTAATTCAATCATAATTTTTCATATCAGTTACAATTGCTACTGCTGCTGCTGTGCATTGCCTTAGCTACTTTTTGCAGTATTATGCCTGAGTGTCATTTAAACATGCCTCATGCAGTATGGTGGCAGTATTGAATTTTATTTTGTTTTTTTTTTGGTTAGGTGTAGGCATGCTTTTTGCAGAACAAATATTAGGAGTTTGAACTGTTGCTAAATGATGAGAGGTTTGAGCTGATATGGTGTGCAGATAATAAAAGATGGTCTGGGATTATACTTCATGGTGGTGTAAACTCATATGCATATGATCCATTGTGGCTTTTCTAAACATTGTCAGCTTAGAGCATAACTGAGGATATGATTGTGCCCCCACGGCATACTGGAGATATCTGAAGACTGTAGCAGACTCTGTCTCTTTCCACATTGTGCTCATATGAATCTGAGGCTATATTCATTCATGAGTAGTAGAGACCTAATTAAATGCATATGTGGCCATACACATTTGTGGATTCCTGATATTCGTAGACATAAATGTAAAAAATCCTAATTTACATACAAAATGGTTAAATGACACTGAATTTGTATGAATAAGTTTAACATCACCATATTAACTTGATTACTCTTGTTATTCGGTAAACTTTATAAAGTAAGAAAAAAATAATTGAAATATTGCAAGTGAATATGAAACGGAGGAATATGATGTAATATTATCGAATTCATTTCAAGATATGTTTTGTTTCATTCATCTGATGGGTATAGTACAATGTTTTTAGTGAATACTGTAAAGCTGTCATTCACATATGGAAAATCATTACAGGAGTTTTAATATCCTGACAGGAAATATACTTTAATTTTTAGAAAACTTTAACTAAAAGTATACTAAAAGTTAGATTAACATAGACTCTTTATTATTTTCTAAAAATAAATACATAGTCAAGAGAATTATTTAATTATTCCTGTCAATACATTTTCTACTGGAGATTTCAGGATGAGCAACTCAAAGAACCCA
This sequence comes from Protopterus annectens, assembly GCF_019279795.1. Taxonomy (NCBI): domain Eukaryota; kingdom Metazoa; phylum Chordata; order Ceratodontiformes; family Protopteridae; genus Protopterus; species Protopterus annectens. Next base: position 810,317,905 of record NC_056728.1, on the reverse strand, counting down.
CACCAGGAGAGTGCAGTGAAGAAAGAACTACATCTTATAATAACAAACATCCAAGAACTGTCACTAAAAACATGAGCAACGTGAAGAACCCACACCAGGAGAGTGCAGTGAAGAAAGAACTACATCTTACAATAACAAACATCCAAGAACTGTCACTAAAAACATGAGCAACGTGAAGAACCCACACCAGGAGAGTGCAGTGAAGAAAGAACTACATCTTATAATAACAAACATCCAAGAACTGTCACTAAAAACATGAGCAACGTGAAGAACCCACACCAGGAGAGTACAGTGAAGAAAGAACTACATCTTATAATAACAAACATCCAAGAACTGTCACTAAAAACATGAGCAACGTGAAGAACCCACACCAGGAGAGTGCAGTGAAGAAAGAACTACATCTTACAATAACAAACATCCAAGAACTGTCACTAAAAACATGAGCAACGTGAAGAACCCACACCAGGAGAGTGCAGTGAAGAAAGAACTACATCTTATATTAACAAACATCCAAGAACTGTCACTAAAAACATGAGCAACTCGAAGAACCCACACCAGGAGAGTGCAGTGAAGAAAGAACTACATCTTATAATAACAAACATCCAAGAACTGTCACTAAAAACATGAGCAACGTGAAGAACCCACACCAGGAGAGTGCAGTGAAGAAAGAACTACATCTTATAATAACAAACATCCAAGAACTGTCACTAAAAACATGAGCAACGTGAAGAACCCACACCAGGAGAGTGCAGTGAAGAAAGAGCTACATCTTATAATAACAAACATCCGAGAACTGTCACTAAAAACATGAGCAACGTGAAGAACCCACACCAGGAGAGTGCAGTGAAGAAAGAGCTACATCTTATAATAACAAACATCCAAGAACTGTCACTAAAAACATGAGCAACGTGAAGAACCCACACCAGGAGAGTGCAGTGAAGAAAGAACTACATCTTATAATAACAAACATCCAAGAACTGTCACTAAAAACATGAGCAACGTGAAGAACCCACACCAGGAGAGTGCAGTGAAGAAAGAACTACATCTTATATTAACAAACATCCAAGAACTGTCACTAAAGCATGAGCAACGTGAAGAACCCACACCAGGAGAGTGCAGTGAAGAAAGAACTACATCTTATAATAACAAACATCCAAGAACTGTCACTAAAGCATGAGCAACGTGAAGAACCCACACCAGGAGAGTGCAGTGAAGAAAGAACTACATCTTATATTAACAAACATCCAAGAACTGTCACTAAAAACATGAGCAACTCGAAGAACCCCACACCAGGAGAGTGCAGTGAAGAAAGAACTACATCTTATAATAACAAACATCCAAGAACTGTCACTAAAGCATGAGCAACGTGAAGAACCCACACCAGGAGAGTGCAGTGAAGAAAGAACTACATCTTATAATAACAAACATCCAAGAACTGTCACTAAAAACATGAGCAACGTGAAGAACCCACACCAGGAGAGTGCAGTGAAGAAAGAACTACATCTTATAACAACAAACATGCAAGAACTGTCACTAAAAACATGAGCAACGTGAAGAACCCACACCAGGAGAGTACAGTGAAGAAAGAACTACATCTTATAATAACAAACATCCAAGAACTGTCACTAAAAACATGAGCAACATGAAGAACCCAGACCAGGAGAGTGCAGTGAAGAAAGAACTACATCTAATAATAACAAACATCCAAGAACTGTCACTAAAAACATGAGCAACGTGAAGAACCCACACCAGGAGAGTGCAGTGAAGAAAGAACTACATCTTATAATAACAAACATCCAAGAACTGTCACTAAAAACATGAGCAACGTGAAGAACCCACACCAGGAGAGTGCAGTGAAGAAAGAACTACATCTTATAATAACAAACATCCAAGAACTGTCACTAAAAACATGAGCAACGTGAAGAACCCACACCAGGAGAGTGCAGTGAAGAAAGAACTACATCTTATAATAACAAACATCCAAGAACTGTCACTAAAAACATGAGCAACGTGAAGAACCCACACCAGGAGAGTGCAGTGACGAAAGAACTACATCTTATAATAACAAACATCCAAGAACTGTCACTAAAAACATGAGCAACGTGAAGAACCCACACCAGGAGAGTGCAGTGAAGAAAGAACTACATCTTATAATAACAAACATCCAAGAACTGTCAATAAAAACATGAGCAACGTGAAGAACCCACACCAGGAGAGTGCAGTGAAGAAAGAACTACATCTTATAATAACAAACATCCAAGAACTGTCACTAAAAACATGAGCAACTCGAAGAACCCACACCAGGAGAGTGCAGTGAAGAAAGAACTACATCTTACAATAACAAACATCCAAGAACTGTCACTAAAAACATGAGCAACTCGAAGACCCCACACCAGGAGAGTGCAGTGAAGAAAGAACTACATCTTATAATAACAAACATCCAAGAACTGTCACTAAAAACATGAGCAACGTGAAGAACCCACACCAGGAGAGTGCAGTGAAGAAAGAGCTACATCTTATAATAACAAACATCCGAGAACTGTCACTAAAAACATGAGCAACGTGAAGAACCCACACCAGGAGAGTGCAGTGAAGAAAGAGCTACATCTTATAATAACAAACATTCAAAAACTGTCACTAAAGCATGAGCAACGTGAAGAGCCCACACCAGGAGAGTGCAGTGAAGAAAGAACTACATCTTATAATAACAAACATCCAAGAACTGTCACTAAAAACATGAGCAACGTGAAGAACCCACACCAGGAGAGTGCAGTGAAGAAAGAGCTACATCTTATAATAACAAACATTCAAAAACTGTCACTAAAGCATGAGCAACGTGAAGAGCCCACACCAGGAGAGTGCAGTGAAGAAAGAACTACATCTTATAATAACAAACATCCAAGAACTGTCACTAAAAACATGAGCAACGTGAAGAACCCACACCAGGAGAGTGCAGTGAAGAAGGAACTACATCTTATAACAACAAACATCCAAGAACTGTCACTAAAAACATGAGCAACGTGAAGAACCCACACCAGGAGAGTGCAGTGAAGAAAGAACTACATCTTATAATAACAAACATCCGAGAACTGTCACTAAAAACATGAGCAACGTGAAGAACCCACACCAGGAGAGTGCAGTGAAGAAAGAACTACATCTTATAACAACAAACATCCAAGAACTGTCACTAAAAACATGAGCAACGTGAAGAACCCACACCAGGAGAGTGCAGTGAAGAAAGAACTACACGTTATAATAACAAACATCCGAGAACTGTCACTAAAAACATGAGCAACGTGAAGAACCCACACCAGGAGAGTGCAGTGAAGAAAGAACTACATCTTATAATAACAAACATCCAAGAACTGTCACTAAAAACATGAGCAACGTGAAGAACCCTCACCAGGAGAGTGCAGTGAAGAAAGAACTACATCTTATAATAACAAACATCCAAGAACTGTCACTAAAAACATGAGCAACGTGAAGAACCCACACCAGGAGAGTGCAGTGAAGAAAGAACTACATCTTATAATAACAAACATCCAAGAACTGTCACTAAAAACATGAGCAACGTGAAGAACCCACACCAGGAGAGTGCAGTGAAGAAAGAACTACATCTTATAATAACAAACATCCAAGAACTGTCACTAAAAACATGAGCAACTCGAAGAACCCACACCAGGAGAGTGCAGTGAAGAAAGAACTACATCTTATAATAACAAACATCCGAGAACTGTCACTAAAAACATGAGCAACGTGAAGAACCCACACCAGGAGAGTGCAGTGAAGAAAGAGCTACATCTTATAATAACAAACATCCAAAAACTGTCACTAAAAATGGACAAATTCAAAAACAACATTGATATTATCAAACAAGAATGCAGTAAACAAATGGAACTTCTAAATGGAATAGTAAAAAAAAATCTGATTCTTCCCTTAGAGGAAACAGTAACTGGCCTAGATACTAGAGTGACAGAAAATGAACATTACAATGAATTTCTTCTGAAACAAAACACCAGGCTGATTGAGAAACTGGAAGACCTTGAAAGTAGATCAAGGAGGAATAACATAAGAATATATGGAATTCCTGAGAAAGAAGAGGATGCAAACATGATTCAATTCCTCAATAAGTGGTTTTCATCAGCACTAAACATGCCTGAATCCCTCTCTTTTGGAATTGAGAGGACTCATCGGTCCCTGGCAAATCCAGCTTCATCTCTGAGTTCATCAAACCCCAGATCTATAATAGTTAGATTTCTTTCCTCACAAGACAAGGACTTAGTGCTGAAATCAGCTTGGACTAATTCCCCTATCAAGATGGCTGAAAAGTTATTTGTTTTGACAATGACTACACCTTTACTGTCATATCCAGAAGAAAAGAGTGAGTTCCTCTTATTAAGTCCTTGAAAAAAGCCAATATTAAAGCTCAAATTCTTTTTCCTGCAAGAATAAAAATCACCTTACCAGAAGGACTGAAGATCTTTGATTTCCTACAAGAAGCAGTATAATTTATCCATATATAATAAATATAAATAAATAATAAATAAATAAATTTATCCAAAAGAAGAAAATACTGTTGGACATAGAAGAAATGGAATGGTCATCCCAGAGTTTGAGACAGGCAACAAAAGATGGATGGTTTGTGAAGGAAGGAGCAAACAAAACTAAGAAACTAAACAACAAATGAATACATTCCATCTAATTTTAAATGCTTTGTTTTATGAATCATAATATATTTGATTCTGGAAAGTCTCTATGCTATAAGATAATGTGAATCATTTTTATTAGTAACTTTCTCTTTTCCTTTCTAAATCTGCGTCTTCTAATTACATATAGTACTAAGTATTTAAATAACATTCTCTTTCTATCTCTCTTCTTTCTTCCTATTCTTTTTGTTACCAATGTTCCTTTTTTTTTTCTTTTCCCCATTATAAGTACTTTACATACCTTTCCCTATTAAATAGCTACAAATGATGTATGTCTTCTAATTCTTCAGTAATAGTATAATTTGACTTAATACCAAAGTGCACTTTTTCTAATGGGTCAGTGGTGGGGTAACAAGGTTTTTCTGATTAGTGTTTCTAATATGTTTTAGACTTTGTTTAGATGCATTTCAACATTAATACAGTACATTAATGGTATTTTATAGATAGCTAAGTATAAGGTTTATATATATATATATATATATATATATATATATATATATATATATATACTAGGTTCCTTTTTTCTCTCTCTGTGGCCTGGTTAACTGGTGAGTAAATGACTGAAATGTTATAATATGATTTCTGATTTGAGGCAGCTGTTGTTACTTCTAAATAGCTGTTTTTAATGAAAGGGTTAATTTTTTTCATGATGATGTTTTGTGGGAAAACTGGTGGACTGTGTGACTGTTCTCATTGTGGAGATTCATTACATGCACTGACAAGGCAACTTAAGTATTTTTTTTTTTTGCTTTCTGTAAACTCTAAAAGCTTCAAGATCTGAATTTCCCACTGAAAATGCTTTTTTCTTCACTAGAGACAACTTCTGTTATGCATGAGCCTATTTGGATACTTTTTAACAAGTTTATAAAGCTGCAGCTTGAGGAAACAACAGTGTGAGATCATTTGACCTTCTGAACTTGTTAAATGACTGTACTTAGTATTCTTTTCTCTACAAATTCTGTTATCCTTCACTAGATACTTTAAATGGCAAATAATTAGCTCTGATAAAAGTGTTTAACTCCTTTAAAAATGCCTATGTTGTCTTATAGATGCATATAATCTGCAGATTCAATGACACTATTAGTAACTAAAGGATATTAAGGGAACTAGGAGCTGCATTAGAAAACTCATTATGCATATTAACATCAGACTTATGTTATATAACTAAACCTTTAGTAACTAAACAGAGGGTTGTGAGGCCCCTTCTCCCCCCCCCCCCGATGAAAGAAGTCAACATAGATATTGTTAAAACATTTGAGTAATATGTGTATAATTGCAAAACATAACAGTTATATATATATATATATATATATATATATATATACACACACATATATATATATATATATATATATATATATATATATATATATTCAACAGATCCTTACATGAAAAATGTTAGATAGATGACTGACAAGATGGTTAAATTTTCTGGTGTTTCTTGAAACGTCTTGGAAATAATAACTATCTTCTTAACCTTCAGATTCTAATGTTTATACATACTTTGATCTGATATGTATTTCTGGCATATCTACATATTATCATGCTATTATCATATTTGGCATACCCATATAGCTTCATATATATTGGACACTCTCATGCTAATGTATATTTCATGGATTCATATTTCTTTAGTTGCTTTCATAATGCTTTTCTTTTTTTATACTATATTCTAAGCAGAGATGGATAATTTGTGTCATTTGGTATTGAGAGGTGGTGGATGGATGTGTTTCATGCATGTGTTTGTAAATAGTTTGGGGTTTTTGAAAGTAGTGCTTAATGCACATTATGCATCCATGATAAGTAAGTTTTTAGTAGATTTCAAGTCAACACGGAAGAAAGGTCTTTCAGTTAGTAATAACATACACATTATAGTCAATGGCTTATAAATGTTTATCATTAAATATTAATGGTTTGAGCAATAATGTCAAAAGAGCTTGTTTGCTTAAATATATCAAAATGCATAAAGCCCAAATCATCTTTTTACAGGAAAACCATCTATTAAAAAAAGATCTACAAAAATACTCATTCAGTGGGTATACCTTTCTTGCTGATTCATGTTTTAAGACTGAGAGAAGGGGCACTCTTATTCTATGGAGAAATACTTATACTATGCCAAGAGTTATAGCTACAATTTCAGATAAAGATGGGATGCTAAGCATAATTATTTTGGAAATTAATAGGAAGTTTTATACTTTGATTAATACATACTGGATACCAGGACTGAGTACTAAATGTGTTGACAAATATCTGGACCTGATAACTTTAAATGCAAAAGAGGAAATTATAGCAACAGGTGATTTTAACTGCCTATTATCAGAAAATGATACTTCTAAAAATGGTAAAATAAAACTAACATCTCAAGCCAAGAAGTTAAATGACTTTACAAACCAGGTGAACCTTAAAGATATACATGGTCTAAGAGAACATTATTCCTTATTCTATACTCACTATTCATATCGGTTTGGTACACAAACAAACATTGATAAGGTCTTTGTATCAAATAATATATACTCTAAAATAAGTTACATATCTATAACGACTTGTTCACTTTCATACCATAATGCTATAAACTTTACATTAACTATGCATACAGATGATTTAAGATTTCTACAGAGAATTCCTGCTTACATGACCAAGTTAAATGATTTTAGAGAATGGATAATGAAAGAAATAGACATGTTTATGGAAGCAAATGATAATGGTGAAGTGACTGATACTATACTATGGGACACCTTTAAAGTTTATATATATGGTAGAATAAAATCTTGGTACCTTAAACAAAGGGGAGAGTGGGACAATGAACTTTTAGACTTACAAAAAATATAGATAAGATAAATATGGATGCAAAACCAAATAACAAAGTAACACATAATGAAATTACTAAGTTAAATCAAAAATAATTAGAAGTTCTGAATCATAAGGTAGCCATAAACCTGGAAAACTTGAACTTAACAATCTTATGCTTGAAATCCCAAATATCTACATAAAATAGTGGTAAGATCCAAAAAAATAAACAATCAAAATCATATTAATGAGATTAAATATAAAAGTGATGGTTTAGTTAAGAGTACATCTAACTTAATGGGCATATTAGAAGTGTTCAAAAACTACTATAAAGATATTTTTATTTTTATTTATTTATTTATCACTTGTTAACTGGGAAAGTCAGACTTGAAATGAAGCCAGTTTTCAGCAGAGGCCCAGGCAGAAAGGCTCCAGATGCATGTCTTTGTAAAGTTATTATAAATAATAACACACTTGGAGACAGATAATGTAATAAATACTTTTATTCAAGAAAATATAACTACTAAGGTGTCAATGCAGCAGAATAAGATATTAAATAAACAAAGAAAAATACGAAATACTGATCTCTAAAACCGCTAGGGAGCCAGTAGTTAAATCCAAGAAGTGAAAGACCGTTTACAAAATTTAAAAGATAATAAAGCTCCAGGACTGGATGGAATAATTCCTGAACTATATAAGATTTTTTCCTGAATATACAATAAAGAAAATGATGAGTGCCTTTATTATGTTTAAGCAAAACTGTATAACACCCTCATCATGGAAATGCTCAATTATCTCCCCCAAATTAAAACAAGGTAAGGATCCCAAATCTTGTGATTCATATAGGCCAATTTTGTTACTAAACACTGATTATAAAATTTTCATGACAATATTAGCTAATTGGATAAAGAAAATATTACCTAATCTAATACATAATATTCAGACAGGGTTCAGTCTTCATAGAAAAGTCCAAGATAACATTTTTAATGTACTATCATTAATAGACCTAGCATACAAATACAAAAAACAACTATTATCAGCCTAGACATAGAAAATGCTTTTGATTATATTAGTTGGTCTTATCAACAAAGAATTCTGAGTGGTTTTGAATTCTCCTCAGATTTTTGTCAAGTTATTAATGAAAGGTTGTAGTGGGGCACAAGCTTATGTGGAAATCGGATCATGTCTATCCTCATCTCTAGAAATCCTCAAGGGAACTATACAAGGTTGTCTTTTGTCATGATTATGGTTTGCTCTTTCAATGGAATCTTTTGCTACATATATCAGAAGCAAGCAAAATATAAAAGGCTTTCAAATTAATAAAGACTGTTGTCCTAAAATACAATTATTTGCTGATGATATGTTGTTAACGTTGGGTGATGGTGATGGTTCTTTGCATGATGTTATAAATACCTTAGACAGGTATGAAAGAATTTCAGGGCTTAAATTTAATCATACTAAATTCAAAACATTACTAATTAACAAAAGGATCAACAAAAACTTAAGAGGGAATAGCCTGTTTAATTGGGAGAATGATGTATTAGAATATCTGGGTGTCAGTATAAAGAGTACACAGAAAGAGTTTGTTACTAAATTGCAATAATTTAATAACCATCATTAGTGAACTAATCAAAAGATGGAATAAAATGTTCTTCACAATGGAGGATAGGCTCTCTTTAATTAAAATGATAATTTTAGCTAAAATTTTGTTTTATATATAGTCATTGATATTACCCCCTCCCAAAAACATATTTAAAAAATTATATTCCATGCTACTTCCATTTTTATGCTTCTCTTTAAAACCTAGGATTCCACACAAATGGTACATTAGAGCTTTGAACAATAATGGGATAGCATTCTCTAGCTTAGATCTTTATTCCAAATCAGTTATAATTTATGTAATATTACATTGGATCACAGCTACCTATATATCTGGCTGGAAAACAATACATGAGATTCATACAACTGATATCAGAACTATAGAAAATCAATTTAAGGAACAATATGGAATAAGCAGAATTAATTGGCTTTTACGTGAATTTTGTTTATTTAATAAGAAGTTTGATCATTTTTCTTATGGTATTAATCAAATATTTTAATAACTTTAAAAATATAATTGATTGTAGTTACAATATTAAACAATTTTTTATTACTTATATTGCCTATAGTATACTCCCCTGATTGCCTAAATTCTTTCAACATCAATGCGATGCAAAAATTAAAGGAAAATAACTTGATGTTCTGGCATCAGTTTATTAAAAATAGGAGTATTAAACCATTAAACTCTCTTTTATGTTGTTTTGATAACAGTCAAGGCAGTTGGTTGTTTATGCACTCATTACAGCAGTTTATGGAAAACAAAATGAGAGTATCAATCAACCTAGAGACTGAATCTATACCTAGTTTGATTCAGCTTTTTATTAGGTTTCTTGAAAAGACAGATAATTAAAAAGTAACTATCTCACCTATCTATAAGATACTAAGAGGAGATTCTCTAAAGTTTGATTCAGATTTTTGGAATTATTATGTAAAGATTAACGGATAACAAATATTTGATGAATCCAAAAATTTGTTATTGAATTTTATGTATGGTACCTCTTCTTCATTATACTGGAGATTGTATACATGGAAATTTATGACTAGGAGTTTCTATACTCCACATAAAATAAATATTGTACACAAAAACAGTTTAAGTAAATGTTGGAAATGTAATGAATTACTAGATGCCAACTGGGTTCACATGTTCATTGAATGTAGAAATGTTCAATACTGGAAAAACTTATATTTTGTAAATACTTTATGTTCTGATAACTGTCTAACTCACTAATCATATTCAGTGTTCCTACAGCTAATGTAATACCTAAATCTCAGATTCAGTTACTCTGGTCAATTCTTGCAATTGCCAGAAAAGTTATTATTTTGAACTGAAAAAGTAAACAAGATTTGATGATTAAATATTTTATTAATTTAGCAAAAGTTGTTTGTAAAAAAGAATTGCAAACCATTTGTTATAGAACTCATAACATTGCTCATAAAAAATAGCATGGCAAAAATTGGGAAACCTTTTGAACAAATACTGATAATGTCTCATGGATAAAATAATTGTTTATCATGGATGAATGTAAATATTGTAAATAGTTTGTTATTGTTTCATTATATTTGTTATATGTACATTTGTGTATGTTTATAATGAAAACAAAATAAAAATGTTTAAAAAAAAAGAAAATCATTACAGCAACAGTGGAAATAATTACTGATCACTGGGAAAATCATTTGAATTGGTGGCATTTTATGATTGTGCATATATACTTGAAATGCAATGATGTAATTGTGAAACACTGATGTGGTGAAAATGCTTTGTTGACTCAACATACATGTATCTTTACTTGGAGATGTCTGAGTGTGACTGATGAATGAAAAATCACAGTATCATGATTAAAAGAAAGTAGTAGGGGCTATAAGAATTAATTTGTTAACAAACTGCATTACTGTAGTAATGGTATTTATGATAGTGCAAACATAACATCAGCACAATTTTACTTGGCTGGACTAAAATTCTGCATGTGTGATTACTTATGGGGTTTGTGTCACCTAGCTTCTTTATGAGAATGGCAGGCATGTCTGCATTGTTGTGTTGTTTGGCTACATCAAATGTTTTTTTGTGTATGACTTTGGCATATGATGCAGAGCAAAGTTCAAGACAGAAAAGAACAACATCAGCTGTGAGGAAAACCACATCCCTGTGGCAGCCATTAGAACATATGGCAAACATCTGTTTGATAAAGGAGGGCCCAAGCAAGTTGAGAGGGCAAAAGTTTTGAATCAAGTCATAGTGTATAAGAATACAGTTGGTGGAAAAAAATGCACATTGACATAGTGCAAGAAGAGTGCAAATGATACAGTAGGACATGCCAGAGCTAAGAGAAGGTAGAATAGAGCTGCCTGTACCAGTAGTGGGGGCTTATCCTTGTAACACCAGATGAGGGATACCTTCTCTCCATTTATAAGGATGGCTGTGACACAGAAGATGATGGGACTGGAATAATGAGAGGCGGTGCAGACACTGGCTATTATCAGCTTCTGCAGCAGCAACCCGCATCTGCTCAGGAAATTTGGTTTAAAAACAGTAATATATATTTATATATAGAACTGAATGCTGACATGGAATGGCTACATTAAACACATGACAATAACGACTAATAGGGAAACCTTCGACATCTACAAAGAATAACAGTGAAGGCAGTGAGCATGGTTAGTGTCACTCCCATGCAGTAGTATATGATACTTCCTTATTGATAATGTTTTCAAATATTTTACAATCGCTTGTAACATCATCAAGTCTATGTTTAATTTAGGAGATATTTATGACTCATTTGACCTTGACCTGCTGTGATTCAAGTTTTGACATTTCTGTCAGTTACAATTTGACCTTCACGTACACATAGCTATATTTGACTTGAAGGGATAAAATGTATTAAATAAATTAAAAGAAGAAAAATAAAAAGGGGTGGTACTTTGGGCAATTTTTAACCATATATGAATTTTATTTCTGTAATCATGCCACAGAATACCTCATGGAACTGTGAAAAGACAACTGTATGTCATAACATAAGACTGCAGTCATTAACGCCATTAATGACGTATGCACTGACATTCTTACAGCAGGCAGTTACTACAACTTAAAAAGTAATAATACACAGATTTTCATGGAAACACTAATAAGAAAATTACCGATTAAAATGCGTATCCTACCATGTAAACAAACAGTGTTTCTCACCCCCACCACTGGGCAAATAATATATATATATATATATATATATATATATATATATATATATATATATATATATATATACACACACACACACACACACACACATATATATATATAAAATATATATATATATATATATATATATATATATATATACATATACACACATATATATATATATATATATATATATATATATATATATATATATATATACGTATACATATATATATGGGATCCGGACACATGATTGACTAGCATATATCCGAATCACAAAACATCGAACACACATACACGAAAGCGCTTAACATGGACAAGCGCTTCCGTGTATGTGTGCCTGTTTCGTTGATCGGACTACAGTGCGGGTAAGGGAAAACTCCCTTTTCCCCACTGTAGTGTGATCTCAGAGTGAGAATAATAAAGTAGAGGGGTAGGGGGTGCAGGGAGCCCCCCTGCAGAAACTTAGATGTTTTTTTTAGAACTACACATACACAGAAGCGCTTTTCGATGTTAAGCGCTTTCGTGTATGTGTGTTCGATGTTTTGTGATTCAGACATATGCTAGTCGAGCATGTGTCCTAGACCCATTATATATATATATATATATATATCTATCTGAGGCCACAAATGATTGTGTATGATAAAACAAAACAATCTGATGTACAGTACCTCAACAGACATCATAGTTCAAAATAAGAAAATATTGCATAATATAAAAAATATATTTTTATTCAATTGCAAGGTATGAACTCATGTTAAATACTGAATTAACTATTTTCACTAATTGTACCACTTCAGGACATTCAATACATGCATATTTAGGTATACCACCTTATTAGAATTTATTGTGGAAGCAATTAAAAATGCAATTACTCCTTGTATGATGCCTTCCAACATCACTGAATAGGAGTACCTGTTCTAAAATAAAAAAAATATTATGTGAAGATGAGAAGAAATGTCAGATGTACAATGACAGTAGACATTGCACCACACAAATAGCCCAAGGATGCCAATGAATACATCAATTATACTCTATATGTCTTTTACAAGAAAGGAAACACTAACTTAAATGTGACTGTCCATAGCTCTGGATTTGATGCATTCTCTTTACCTGCACAATCTGCTGCATGGAATCCCTTACTACTGCTGCCAGCTGGTCTCCATTTGACACTGTAGGACTGGAACTGAGAACTGTAGTGACAGTATGGGTCACTTCACCACCAAACAGGCACATGATCATGTTGTGCAGAATGCAATATACAGCAAACATCCTGCATGCAGTAGCTGGGTCATACTGAAGGGCACCTCCCAGACTTATCTAGGAACCTAAAATGACTCTTCTGGAGACCAAAGACACTCTTGATGACAATACAGTTCTGGGACAGGGCTGTATTAAAGTGCTCTTCTGCATTTCCACTTCGATTTCTAACTGGTGTCATATGGTATCAGTGGGTATCACTCCAAAGCGGGAACTGGAACTGTAAACGTTTTATTGAGTGCTTTCATCAATTTTACTCTTGACATCTTCAGAATACAACAATACTGCTACTGTTTCCTTATATAGCCAGGCAAATCATGTGACAACTGAAATACGTTAATAAAATTAGACTCATAAAGTTGCTGTTGATTGCCCAACCTTTTACAGCAGCCTAATATTGAAGCACTTACTAAAACCAAGTATGTACAGAAATGTATATATTCAAAAAATCTGTTGGTATTGTTCTATGTACATAGTAAAACTCCACAACATTGCAACAGGATGTTAAATTTTAAAATAATCCCAAAGCAATCTGTCTACACAGTTGTCTCAATAACTTTGACAACTTATAATACACACTAAAAATAATAATAAAACTACAGTTGCTTTAAAATATGCCCACATATTCAAAGCACATGGGGAACACATTTAAATATGAAACTCAGCCTTCAATTTTAAACAACTAGTGAGTGAGACAACATCGCACCCTGTTCTTCAATTTTTTTAATCCATTTGCATGAATTATATTAGAGAACTATGTAGGACGAGCAAAGTTACCTGTGAAACACAAAACTTAACTGAGAGCGAACGCGGTTTACTGAGTAGTATTTCTAACAATAGGTTAATCAGGGTAATGAAACCTGATAAAGGAGGGGGTTTTGTGGTCGTGGATCAGCAGTTGTATGTTGACAAGATGCTAGTTTTCCTTTATGGTGATGGATATGAGGAAGTTTCATTAAAAGAACTTAGCATTGCCTACAGAAATACTGATATAGCTTTAAATGGTTTGCTTCTCAACCACCAGATTACTAGCAGTGAGTTACATTTTTTATTACAGAACAGCCCAAGAAGTCCAACTATTTTCAGAATTCTCAAGATCCATAAAGACATAAAAAACCCACCCCTCAGACCTATTGTTGATGCAAAAGCATCTAAAACCCTGAGCATGGCGAAATTCATTGATTTCCATTTAAAAACAACCCTTAAAAATGTTCAACATATTACCAAGGACTCGTGGAATTGTTTATGGAAAATTAATAAGGATTTATATGGGGACAACCTGATCTTAGTGACAATATATATTAAAGACCTAGTCAATGTGATACCACATGATGAGGGTACTGAGATGCTCTATGAGTTCCTATGTGGACATACCAACTTTACACATTTTAAGATACTGATGTTTAGGAGTTTGATGGAGTTGATATTGGAAAACAACTATATAATTTTTGACAGCCAACTGTTTAGGCAAACATCAGGTGTTGCAATGGATGTGGCTTATGCCCCCATATTTGCTAATATTGTTTTGATACAGTGGGAGTTAACCACGGTTTTTACATCTCCAGTGTATAGATGTATTACATTTTATGGTTGATACCTTGACAATATCCTGATTTTTTGGCATAGCAGTTTGGAACAGTTGAATGAGTTTTTTCCATTTTCTGAACTCTAGTACCTTGTTTCTTCATTTCACTATGGAAACACATGTTGATACCATTGGTTACTTGGATATCCTGATAGCAAGGATAGGGTACTTAAAAATTTTACATCCACTGTGTACAGAAAACCAACTTACTCTAACTCCCTCTTACATTTTGAAAGTGGCCACCCATTGTATCAAAAAAGGTCACTGGTCAAAGGCCAAGGGGTGCAGTTAGCATGCATGGTCAGTGACTTGGAGCATTTTACAAAGAAAGGGATGTCCTAGAGCAGATGTTGATGAGAAGAGGATATCTGGCTGGGTTTATCAAACCCATCCTGGGTGAGGTCACAGACAAAAGGATAACTGCTGTTTTTTTCCATTATTGGGTATAGGAATACAAGATGGGAATTTTTTGACCTGAAATTTCCACCAGTAGTGAATCACGTGCAACTTTTGTTTCAACATACAAGAATGCCATGACTCTGAACTTATAATCCCCAGTTTTTAAGGATCAAGGATATCTTGAGGAAGAACTGGTTTATCCTTAGAGGTGACGAACAGTTTGCTAATTTAATTGGGGGAAAAAACATTGTGGTGTATAAAAAGGACCTTAGTTTCAAGAATCTGCTTGAACAGAACAAAGAGAGTAATAGGCACAAAAGGAAAGGTCAGATGAAAAACTGTGGACACTGCACACAATGCCAGTAAATTTTGGAGGGTGATAGTACTATAATTCCCCATTATGGAACCATTAGGTTGAATCACAAAAGTAACTGTGGTAGCAAAAACATAGTTTATGTCACCAAATGTGAGGAATGTGAAAGTTATTATATAGGCAAAACAAAAAAGCCTTTAGGCAACTCATTTACCACCATGTTTATGATATAAATAATGTAACCTTAATAACACTTTAGCAAAACATGTCAACAAATTTCCTCACCATGTATTTAGAGTCATGTTTATAGAGCAGATAGAAAATAATAGTAGAGGGGGTCATACCGACTTGTTTTTAGAATATAAAGAGCTAATGTGGCAATTAAGGGTGAATGCCACTAGCCCACCAGGACTAAATGATGTTGTCTCACTCGCTAGCTATTTAAAATTGAAGGCTGAGTTTCACATCTAAATGTGCTCCCCATGTGGTTTGAATATGTGGGCATATTTCAAAACAACTGTAGTATTATTATTATCATTTTTAGTGTGCATTATAAGTTGCCAAATTTATTGAGACAACTGTATACACAGATTGTTATGGGATTATTTTAAACTTTAACATCCTGTTGAAATGTTGTGGAATTTCACTATGTACATAGAACACTACCAACAGATTGTTTGTATATATACATCTCTGTACATAATTGTTGTTAATAAGTGCTTCAATATTAGGCTGTTATAAAAGCTTGGGCAATAGCTGCGCTAGTACAGCGGTAGAGTTGTTACCTCACAGCAAGAGGTTCTCCTGTTCGATTCACAGCTGGAGTGCCTTCTGTGTGGAGTCTGCATGTCCTCCCCATGGTCGAGTGGCCTTTGAAAGACATGCGTGAATGGGCGTGCCTTGGCTGAAGGTTGGGTGTCGGGCTGGCAACTCGGCACCATAAAAATCGACTGCCAATCATTAGCAGACTGGAGTTCCACTTTGGTGACCCCTAACCAGGAAAAGCCGAATAAACAAACATAAAAGCTTGGGCAATCAACAGCAACTTTATGAGTATAATTTTATTAACATGTTTTAATTGACTGTCACATGATTTTGCCTGGATGTATAAGGGCACAGTTGTAGTATTGCTGTATTCTGAAGAAGTCAAGAGTAAAATTGATGAAATTGCTCAATAAAATGTTTGCAGTTCCAGTTCCCACTTAGGAATGTGTTCCTTTTTTGTTTTATTAGTTTTCAGTGTTTTATCGTGTGTATCAGTGGATATCCATAAACCCCTGTAAAAAAGAGACAGAGAAAAAGTGGGAGAGACAAAACAAAGAAAAAGGGGTTTACCATACAGAAAAACATTTTACCAGGAATAAATACTTAAACAAAATAGAAAAAGTATTTTATCATTTACAAAGAAAATGACCATTGGGCATCCTACCATGCAGGAAGAGGCAGTAGGGTGAGCTAGTTTGCCAGATATGGGGATCATGAGCACTAGCAGTTTATTGGGTAGAAGCATTGGTAATGTAGCCCCATGTATCACAAAATATCTGGTAGTTAATAGAATGATACCACTTGTTCTGTGGAAAAGATGGGGCCCTAATTGCAATATGAGTGCAATCTATTGCACCAAAATGCTCAAATAAATGTGCCACCCCATAAAAGGCACATGTAGTCCAACCTCAGTCTTGAATTGGCACTAGGAAATAGATGTACTGATCCACACATGCCAGGAAGATATATATGCAGTATGTGCAGAACTCCTGAAGTATCCTCAAGACAGAAGTCTGTGAGATATCCAGTGTGTCCCTGTCTGTCTCTGTAAGGTCCCCATGGCAAGTATAGTGAAGGTTATGTGTACCTTTGCATCCATAGGGATAGGAAGTCCACTCATCCCAGCAATACCCCTATGGGGATCATACATGCTTATTAGCCTCTTATAATATCTCTGTCTACTCTAAACCTATCAATTCTCCTGATTATCAGAATTATATTGTGTTAGTCTCTGCTTATATCTCTGCCTTCTTGACCAGCAAGTGCTGCTGGGCACAGGCAGTTTTGGCTTGGCCAAGACAAGCAGCTTATACCAGGGATTTAGCAAGGCTAGCAGCAAGTACCAGCATCTTCACAGATTCAAAGTATATAGAATACATGTGATTCCTCTTAATATAAAGAATCTGCAGACAGCACGCAAAAGCAGGAAAATTTAACTATGAACCTTAAGTAGATGAGAGAATGCTTAACTAGCATATGCTGTTTTAAATCATTTCTCATTTACATATTATTAGAATTTGATTGGCTTAGGCCTACTCACAGCCATCACAGTGTAAGTGTCCTCTATGAATCGTGGCATACCTGCACTCATTCTTGTGTTTGCATTATGACTATGAATAGTCATTATGGCTTGATTAGTACACAGTCTAGGAGATGATAATGCACATTGATGCTGACTTTCTGTGAGAGATTGTACTGTAGAGACCGAAAAGCATCTTTGCACACACTGTATGTATTCACTAAGACAAACACCTCTAATACATTGAGCAGACTTTAAAAAGTACAAGGGACAGCCTAAAAATACACTTTTTATGCCTGATTCATAGGTGGGTATTATTTCTGATACTGTGTTCACTAATGCACTGCCGATTGTTTGTCTATTAATTTTGCTTTAATCAGGAGCTTGGTTGAGAGAAAAAAAAATCATCAAATTAAACTAATGGTCATAACCTTACATGATCAGGGTCTCCTGTTTTCTTTTTTTTTCCATAATAAATTTTTATTGAAATATATTTTCCAAAAACATTACAAAAATACAATAAACATCACACACATAATACACTATAACTACTACAAACCATTTATACAATATCTACATGAAATGCTTCCTATATTTAATATATTCCTAAAATCAGTATCATGCTAATATAATATTGAAGACCTTTTCCCATATTTTCGGGTTATTAATATTTTTGTTAGTTTGTTTCAGAAGTAATTTATGTGCTAGTATATGTTTTATAGCCACAAGCTTAAAATTATTCCATGATGTCTTATGTGGTTCTAGCCAATTTGTGGCTATATAGAGTTTCATCAGCAAAAAAATATTCATACAAATAATAGTTTGCGATCTGGAAAGCTCTCTTGGAGGAATGTGTAAAATCATAAATTCCCATGGCAGTGTAGAACTTTGATAACCCATCTTTTGCAGTTGTACTTTAAGAGAGTTCCAAAGTTTATATACGCATTTACAACTCCAGAACATATGAAGAAGATCTGCTGTTTGATCTGCAGAGTATGGACAAATTGGAGAATTCCTAGGGTTAAATTTATGTAATCTAAGATGTGTGTAATATGCATTGTTCCAAATCATCAATTGTGTGTACATCAGTTTTTGAAAAGAAACTGATTTCCTAGTTATATCAATTGCTTTTAATATCTGATTGTCTGTTACTGTTACTTTGTTTACCCAATACTCTAGGGTCTCCTATTTTCTAGTGAATGAAAGTTGACCAAGATAAATTTTAACATGTTTAATGCGTGTTTGGGGAATAACAAGAAGTGAAAAAAAACAACAAGATAAGCAAACTGACACGCCCACACTCCAGTTTATTGTTAGCGCTTTCGTATAGCAAATGCTTATACTTCATCAGACAGATTTTTTACCCACATTTCCCTGTTTAAAAAGCATAACAAATACTTCAATCAGCCCATTTAGGACTCATTATTTAATTAAAACAAGTCTACTATTATATAACCTGTTAATACTTAAAGGTAAACCTGGGAAATAAAAACATATAAACCTAGTGAACATAAAATACACTGCTCTTGAAAAGAACATTATGTATTTGTCACTTCCACAATAATTACCATCTCCAGAATAAAAAGAAAATATAAAAAATTAGAATTACATTCAGAGCACACATCCTAATGTGAACTAAATCTCAAAAAACCATAATCTATGTATTTTATATGATAAAAATCTCTTTTTAGTTTGCGGGTTTTTGTATCCAAAATCTTGGCGATCAGCGCTTCAAAGCTGGTAAAAGTCCTTTTGAAATCAAATTCATACCGGCCGAAATCAGGGTCAGTTTTGCTTTCATTATCAAGCACTTCCAACTGGACTTGTGTCTCCCTCATTTGTTTTTCATAATTAGTTATTAATAGATCAAGCAAATCTAGACCTTGTTTGTTAAATAGATCTAATAATTGTAAGTGGAACTCAGAGGTTTTGATGACACCTGATGGATACTTCCACTGCCTTAGACCCCTTTTTTTGTTTAATGCATTCCCTGAAGTACACAATTTCCACTTGCAGTTTTTTGTACTTGAGTAATTTCACATCAAATTCTTTCAGTTTAAAAATAATGTTGTTAGAATTAAGGGAATTATTCGTTTGTGTATTAGATCCTTCCAACCTGAATAAGGAAGGCATATTAAAAATTTCAGTCAAAGACGGAACTGCCAATCTGTTCAAAGATGTAGACAAGTTAGGATTAATGTTGTTATTATCCTGTTGGGAAGTTGCCACATTAGGTGCACCATTAGTTGCTTCAGTTGTATCAGGAGATGCTACAGGAGTATCAACACGTCTTGCAATGCCGTGTATACTCACTGGGTTATGGAGAGGCTGAACAGTAGACTTGAGCAAGCTGTCCTGTTGAGTGATACGCTTTGATAGTGCATCAACATGACTAGATAACTGTTGTATTAGAGCAGTTAAGGCCCCTACAGCATTCACCTCAGATATGGAACCACTAGCTCTATTGACTTCTTGCTCCTGCGAAAATAATGGTTAGGACGATGGTCCACAGAACAGAACGCCCTTTTAAACAATATATGAACACTTATATTGTGTATCTAGAAATACTATTACTAATGCCTTGGCTAAACATATTATTGAGTTTCAGTCACACATTTTTCAATTTACAGTTGTCGGCCATGTCCCCAGAAATGTTAGGGGGGGATCCCCTGGAACCTTAAATTAGAAGAGCGGGAACTCATTTGGCAATTGCAGACTGATGCACACACTTATCCTGGTCTCAATGAAAAATGTTCAATTAAATGTTTATTAAAATTAAAGATTTTTATCATATAAAATACATTGATTATGTTTTTTTGAGATTTAGTTCACATTAGGATGCGTGCTCTGAATTTAATTCAAATTTTTTATGTTTTCTTTTTATTGTGGAGATGGTAATTATTGTGGAAGTGGCAAATGTATAATGTTCTTCTCAAGAGCAGTGTATTTTATGTTCAGTAGGTTTATATGTTTTTATTTCCCAGGTTTACCTTTAAGTATTAACAGGTCATATGAGAGTAGACTTGTTTTAATTGAATAATGAGTCCTAAATGGGCTGATTGAAGTATTTGTGATGCTTTTAAACAGGGAAATGTGGGTAAAAAAATTGTCCGAAGAAGTATAAGCATTTACTATACAAAAGCGCTAACAATAAACTGGAGTATGGTCGTGTCAGTTTGCCTATCTTGTTGTTTTTTTCACAGTTTGTAGTTGGTTCATTTCAGAATAACAAGAAGTGTTCAATATTTTGAAATATACAATTTAATCACTACTATGTTAACATGTGCATTGAGCTGTAAGAACTTGTTTTCCTCAAAATGACGATGCAATACAGAACCCCTGACTGCCATTTCAGAATAAACATTTTAATTATTATCGGTTAAGTGAAAGTGAAGTGTAGCACATTCTCACTGAAATTCTGAAACTAAACAACTCTGTAGAATCAGGATTATGTTGCTTATTGAAGTGAAGATTATTGTTTTATTTCCCTTTTAGGTTTTGCAAATACAGAGTTGGAATATTTCTGTAAAGGTTCAGGCGATGAGGGTTGCCCTTTACAAAAATTATTGGCTACAGTGGGCCAGACTGTGTAAGGTTCATAGAATCCAGTGCATTACACTGATATCAGTGCAAACCCTGTAGATAATGCTGCAATATGTAACTCTATGATGAGAAACTCAGAATAGCAATGCACACAGTTGAGTTAACAGTATAAATGGCACACTATAAAAATGTGCAAGTAATAAGAAATGGTTATCCAATCATGTTGTACAGTAACAAAGTTACAGAAAGATGATCACAATTCAGGCATCCTGATCGTTATATAGATGTATATATAAAATAATCTGTACAGTAAGGTCAAGGACAACTATGAAATGTATTTGACTCCGTTATGATAACCAAAAAAAAAAAAAAAATCAAAAAATGTCAACTATACCAATCTAAGCCATATGGCATTTGTAACATAAATTTTCAGGAATGGACATAGAAATGTTTCAGACAAATATGGATATTTCTGTATTTTATCCACAAACTTGAAATGCGCACTTCAAAGCTACAATGCTATTTGTAATATATATATATATATATATATATATATATATATATATATATATATATATATGGATTCACTTTAGAAGCTCGAATTCCCAAAATCTCGAACTTCATATGGTCGAGACCAAAAGATCGAGTTTTGGAAACTCGAACTTCTAAAATGAAACCCAAAAAAAAAAAAAGTCAAACATCGCTTTTGCAGGGGGGCTTTGCCCTGCACCTATGTGGGGCTGTGCCCCACACCCCCGTACTTAAATATACCAACTCCGAGATCGCGCTACAGTGGGGAAAAGGGAAATCTCCCATATTGCGCTGTATGCAGAAGCGCAAAACGGGAGATTTCCCACTTCCTGTCAACACCGCAAAAAAGATAAAAACATTACGTACACACAGAGCATACAAGAAGCCTTGCCTCTGTGTGCACATAATGTTTTAAGGTAAGTAAAGTGTTATTTTTTAAAACTTTACATATTCGATTTACTGAAATCTCGATCATATGGTCTCGACCATATGACATTCGAGATTTCAGTAATTCGATTATTTAAAGTGCTTATATATATATATATATATATATATATATATATATATATATATATATATATATATATGCTGACATCACTTTTTACAGTAAGCTCAGAGAAAACTGCAGATATCTCCATAGTACATGTATAGTAAAATATGTCAGCTTGTGCCATATCCTCAAAGAAGGACCCTATCATGTTCCTTATCTGTGTTCGGAGCACATCAGTCATGCCCACCCAGATCTCCTTCTGATAATCGTCTCGATTCTGTTCAAGTCAACATCTCTTCTGGGGTGCAGACATAACGGCTCAAGAAGGGGTTAGGCCATGATTCTTGACATCATTGTCATCATCACTATCATTTTTGGAAGAGAGTAGCCTCACATGTGCTCATCATCATCATCTTCAAATTGGAGAACATCCACAGGTCCCATGCTCTGTAAAATTAATTGAAAAACACAACAGAAAAGAAAAGCAAATGTCTATCAAGCAAAGCAGTCCCATAAATATTATAATACAATACAAAATGATTATGATTACAACTTACACAGAGACTGACACATATCCATTATGGACAGAGTTACCTACAACCCTATATGTCCTATTAGTAAAAAGAACATCAGTATTCTTTTTTTGAACAGTTCTATATGCTTAAACATACCCACATGGATCATTAGCTTTGTAAGAATGCATAAATGTTCAACTCAACAGATTAAACTGTCTGCATTCAATGATTTTTATGAGCAGCCACAAATTCTCACTGTTAAAATGAGGAGACAGTGATATGACAATATTGTGGCCACTAGGCAAACCATATGACAAGCATCTAAGACAGGCAGCATGATAATTGTCTGAACACACATCAGTGTAAAGAGTACAGCAGTAAAAACAATGTGATATGTTCAAGCAACGCAGCTGGTGACATAAGAGAATCTAATCTGTCTGTTACAAACAATATTATATGTGTACAGCTGTATGCATCTGAAAAATCAAATCATTGTGAATATGTTTGTTGATATTGAACTGCTGCAATCAAATGCATATCTGCTCAATTGTCAGTAAACCTTAGCTATAACTGTGTTTCTACAAAAACACCCAAGGGGTTGGAGACAGATGCAATACCAATGTTGACCTGCAAGGTGTGCTGAATATAAAATGTTGCAATCAAAGGGGCATCTGCTCCACTGACAGTAAACCTAGACTGTGACTGTGATTTTATAAAAACATGAAGGGTTTCAGAGACAGATCCAGCACCACTGTTGAACAAAAGAGCATGCCACACTATCTACAAACAGCAGTGCAAAAACTGACACAGCAGACACCAAGTTACTCTATGAAGAGACAGGCTGTGCACAAAACATCAGTCAACAGAAAACACAATCAAGCCACAGATCATAAACACAACCAAATCATTTTGAGCACTGTGAAAAACATCCACCTAAACAGATGTGTGACAAGTACATCAAACCAAATGTTATTTAGGTTGTTGAGTCCAATTCAAAAACTGTGTGGTGAAACAATGACTCAGTGCTACAAAAAAGATAATCATTTTTAGATTTTACTAACTGTTGTAAACACAACTGCCATGTGATGATTTCACCTACTTTACTGATGTATGATGAATATTTTTCCATTCTAATCAGTATACATGCTATTGTGAAAAATACAGGCCTCTAAACAGGGTGAGATGTATTTCAGTTCATAAAGCCAGTAAAATAAAAAAAACTCTCTCTTTCCACTGATCCTCAAGCCTGTACATCCACATGACACACATAGCTCTGTTCCATTTGTGATCCTTCTCACCTGAACTCAAAAACACAGAATCCTCAAATACATTTCACGGTGTAGTTTTTTTTTTTTGTTTTGTTTTTTTTTTACATTTCTTTCTGAAGAATACACATTGATAATTTTACATTAAGGTGTTAACATCTTTGAGCAGCTTAGAGGACATAAGATTCAAACCTACAACGTAATTTATATCTAAACTGTAATGCTGAGGTCTTTATGCCTACCTAACAAATAACTAAAAAAGCATATTCTGCATGTAGTACAAAGACTTTATGTTATGATATCATCCTGGTTGGGTATGCTTTACGAATAATGATTTTGGCTTAGGATTGCAAAGTATAAACATGTGCTGCTCATGTAGCTAAACAGTTTGAAAATTACATTCATGTCAGCACTCTGCACACAAACATTGACAGTAAGGGAGAGCATCCATTCCTCAGACAGTGTGACAGTGTCATGTAGTATACAGCTTCCGTGAACAGAACCATACATGTTGCTGTACATAATGGGTACAGTACGGTATGTGTGAGGACCATGATATTCCTTACAAAAGTGCACATCACTAGGAAAATGCATACGTCTTCCCTGTTCTGCACTTCAACTGTTAGTCTGCCAATTCCACTCCCTCAAAATTTGAGGTGATGTTGTTCTAAGACCGAATTTAATATTTCATGAGAACACAGACCTTCTTAGCACCTTTATAAATATTATAATATTAACCAAAGAACTGTTCAGATATATAACAGGATTTAGCAAGCTTTAAGGTTCCTGCTGTTAAATAACTGACATTGACATAGCTTTATGAATTATGGATACGTTATTAGGAACTATGCTCAGAACATATGTTAATATCAGTAAGTATAATATGTTTCTCTAAACAAATATTATGGCTATATTAAAGCAAGATAACAGTTTCAGAAATATGTGTGCCTCTGGTTTTGTACACACAACATGGCAAATATATAGACACAGAGGCTTGTTTCTTTATTATTCCTAAACTAACAGGTACAAATCCTGTTGTTATAAAGCTGATGTTATCAGAGCATTACAGATTACGGCCATATTCATAGTAATTCAAAGACAAACTCAGTGAGTCCTAACCATGCACAACAAAAACATTAATATCAAGTAATGGAACATGGTTCCTCCAAAAAATACCGTGGGTGAATTTAACCAGGAAAACAGATACATTTCCCTATGTGCACTGAAATCCACAGCACACCATCATTTAAACATGATGGCTGGTTGTCTCATAGAGCAAGCTAACAATCAACGCATGTTATTCCTAAAGAAACAGGTACTGCTCTACAAACCCTGTTGTTAGAAAAGTGATCATAGGATCATAGGAGGTTACTAGGCTAATGGCCCCAGGGCCCTTATAAGCTAGCAAAGTTCAACCTATGTTCCAAGGGTGTCTGGTTCAAGCAGACACTAAACTCAGCACCTATTGCCCTTGTCCAAGAGGGACAAAGGTGGAACCTCCAGGGTGAATTTCCTGTTGCCCATACAGTCATCTAAATTACATGTAAATAGAGCCAATGAGGGCCTTTGTTTAACATGAATAGAAAGCTTGTTCCAACCTCTGTGAGACAAATCTGTCTCTCCAGTAAGATCTGTTGAAGTAATATACCATGTTAAGGTCTTTTAAGCGAGTGGCCCGTGTGCCATTTGACTTGTGAATATGCAGCATTTCCATTAAAGCTGGGTCAGAGATTGCACTATATGCAAGGCACAGGTTGTTTCTGAACTCTCTGTATAGCACAGATTAAAGTGACAGTGATTTCCATCTGTCTGCATAAGACAGATCTCGAAGACCTTGAATTTTCTTTATAAGGAACCTTTGTGGTCTTTCCAATTGCTGCAGGTGTTTGAAAAGGAACATACCAAAGGGAGCATTGTACTCTATTATTGGCCTGATGAGGGAAAAGTACAGGGGGGTTATAACCTCTTTTTTGGAGGCAATGCCCTTACATATGAGATGAGCAATATAAAATACCATTCTTACCACTGTGAAGACTTGAAGGTAATTGAAGTTAAGGTTTCTGTCGACCTGTGTGCCTTGGTCTCCCACCACTGACTGTGTACTTAGGGTATTGCTACTGATGTGGTAGTTTGCAGGAACAACACCCATGCTGAAGGGGAAGATAATGCATTTTTTTATATTACATTTAATACCATGACTTTAACACCAGTCATTAGCCTGCATAAGATCTTCTTGAAGGATGTCGACATTGCTAGGGGTTTCAATGATCGTTTCCAGTGTGCCGTCATCAGCAAACTTTGTCAGCCACAGTCCTTTAGTTTTAGCCTGCACATCAAGAAGCAGATTATGAACAGCAGGGGGTCCCAGAACCAACCTCTGTAGAGCACCACTGGTTATGGGTCTGCTGGAGGAGGTGGAGTCCCCAATTTAACCGTATGAGTTTTATCAATGAGCCAGTTTGCAACGCATCTGACAATATATGGGTTGATACCTATTTTTTTTTTACTTTCCCCTTTTTTGTTTCTAATACCATGACAAGAATGGACCCAATTCCTAAGTCAAAGTACAGGTAAAGTTCATGAAATTAGTATTCTTTTAATCTTTGATGTCAATCAGACATTCTATTTGCAGCACCCGCAATGTGCCCAGTAATGACTCCTTCTGCAATTCACACAGTTACATATATTGGTAACATATCTAAATATGACTGTAGATTCTTTTTTATGAGACCCGTTGCTCCTACTACTATTGGAACTGTCTGGGTATCTTTCTTCCACATTGCTCTCATTTCTGCCTGCAAATCCTGATATGTTATGACTTTATGCTTCTCTGTACACAAGACACTATAGTCACCGCGTGTAACAATTTAAATGATCAATGCTACTTTAGTCTTCTTTTCATGGACCACTATATCTGGTTTTATCACATCTATCTTTTGCTTTGTTGGTAATGTGTGATCACGTGATGTAGACTTCATCATTTTCTATGATGCATTGTGGCTCATGTTTCCAGTGTTTTTCAGCCACTTCATTACCATAATGTTTGCACAATCCCCAGTGCAACTGTCTTGCCACATTGTTATGCCTTTCAATATACAGTCCTTCTGCCATTAGTATGTCACAACCAGCAACAAGGTGTGTGACTGTTTAAAATTCTCTTTTACAAAACCTACATTTCTATGTTTCTCCCACAAGTTCAAAGGACTTTGTAAAAAAAAGTGTACGTAGAGCACTATCTCGGGCTGCCAGTATTAGCCTTTTATCTTTTAGTTTGAATTTGCTTCTCCTTAACCATTCCTGTGTTCGATCCTGATCAATATGAGGTTCTTCCAGGTGTTTTCTATACTTGAAACTATATTTATACTTTTTCCACACATTTCTTTCCTTCTCATCTGATCCTTCACCTTATATTCCTTCTTTTGTTTTTTAGCACATTCACTTGCTACCTGATTTGTATCTACTTCTGCTTTGATTACCATTCCTGCTTAACATTGATATTCTTCTGCTTGACTAAGCAGGGATGTCATTTTAGATTTATTCTCCTCATGTTTCAAAACTTCCCTATTTTTGGGTCTTGTGAGGTCAGCAGATATGTGTGCAGTCCCACAATTGCAGATCTATACATGTAATAAATTTCAAGGAGGTCCATACCTCCTTTGGAATGGGGAATATATAATCTTGGAATGCAGTGATTTTATAAATCATTTGATGAGCCTGAAGCATCCTTCTTGTTTTCTTATCTAATATATTCAATACCTTTTGGGCCAATGAATCATACCAAAACTGTAATGTTGGACAGGAAAAGCAAACTTGTTTATAGGCTGAATTTTGTTCATAGATGTCAAAGCTGTTTTCAAAATTAATTTAAGTCTTCTAAATTATTCCTTACTAAGTTATATTCACATGTGTTCATGTTTTATTGTTGATCCTTCATCAATTCCCAAATATTTATATATTCCCCCTTGCTCAAGTTCTTTTATGTCACATTCTTGTCCCAAACTGATGTTTTCTTGGTGCTGCAGCTTTCTTGCTTTAAAGGTTGCTTTTGCACATTTATCAGAACCAAATGACATTCTAATATCATCTGAACACATTTTGGATACTTGCAGTTGTGCTTTCAGTTCCTCATCTGATGAGTTATACACTTTTAAACCCCCAATAAAGAGAAGATGAGAAGTCTTTACACTTTATTGATTTCTAGGAGCCAAATTATAGCCATGGCCTAATCTGTTAAGTAGGCAGCTTAATGGGTGAAGGGAAGGGCAAAATAGCACTGGTGACAGGGAGTCACTCTGGAATATTCCCCTTTGAATTTTTATCCCTGGAATAATTTGTCCATTATCATGGCTTAATTGCAAAGTGGTCTGCCACTGTTTCATGGTCACTGTAATGTAATCGATCAATGTAGGGTGTATCTTATAATTTTTAAGCACTCTTTTATCCATGAATGTGGGATACTGTCAAATGCTTTTTTATACATCCCATACTTAGATTCTTCTCATTTTTACATTTCTCCACTATGACTTTATTTTGCAACAAATGATCCTTTGTTCCATATGACTTTATTTTATTACCCTTTTGTTCTATTACCATAATTGAATTTTCTTCTGAATGAATATAAACTCTGTTGGCATAATTTCCAGTGCATAGTTTACACATTGTCAGAAGGCAGGTTATTGGTCTATACTTTTTAGGATAACTTGGAGTTTCACTCTTAAGTAGGAACATTGTTTTTCCTGTTAACTAGGCTGGTATCTGTTCAGGGTACACATATAAATAGTTCTTACTCATGACTAAATCTTTATGCAAAGATGTTAATACTTTTAGCCAGAAGTTAGGTACTGCATCTGGGCCTGGGTTTTCTAATTAGAGTCTTCTTTTAACTTTGTTGAAATCTGTCTGGCTGTTACTTCATCCCATTTCATATGTTGTACCTTTGAACATCTTATTCTTTCTGTACTTCTTCTATCCATTTAGTATCGTTGTTATGTTCCACAGGATCTTCATCAATACTTCTCCAAAATCTCTCTATTTCTTCTTTTTTGGATGGTCTTTCAATTCCTTTTGCCTTGTTTCCCAATTCTCTATAAAATGTTTTGGGTCATCAATAAATTGTTTATTTTTTTTAATTTTATTTATATTTATTTGTATATCTTCTAAGTTTTTCCATCTGTGCTGAGATTTTTAGTTTATTTGTGATAGTGCATGATCGATCCTGATCTGTTCTAATACTATGCATTGCTTTTATCACATCTATGTTTCTGAGTATTTTTGTTGATCTGTTCCCTCTTCTGTACTCTTCTAACAGTGATACTTCTTGTTTTAATTGCTTTATAGTTTTCTCTATTCAATACTTCCATGCTAGTATTTGATTTCTCCCCTTCCTTTCCCTCACTACCCTGTGTTCTTGTGGTAGAACTTTATATGTTATTAATTTAGCTGCACAGTAATATATCCTGTTTACTTCAGTAATATCACATGGATCTCTATGGACAGTCCTAATTACTGTGTTCATTTGTTTTAGCAAACTTCTGACATTTTGGGTTTTATTGACCTGCAATCTATTTATTTCATTGATCTTAATATATCTATCTGTCCCAATTAAATCAAGCAACTCTTCTTTTAGCTCATTTTGTTCTAAACTGAGGGCACATTTTTTGTTTTCCATTTCCTGCAGACATTCTATAGAAAGTTCTATAGCATTTTCCTGTGGCACATTCTCTTTAATTTCATCCTGTGCCATCCATTGTTCAGTCATATAGGAACTCACTGATCTATCACTGTTCAACATTGACTGCATCAGAGTTTCCATAGTTTCTTGTTTCTTCCCTTGCTGTCCAGGTTCAAGTGAACATTTATACTGGCTTCCTGTGGAAGGCTCCAAAATATTTTCATATGGCACCTGACTAATTGCTTCATGTTCCACTGGTTTCCCTTTAGTTTGGATGTTCATTGTTCTATTTTGCTGTGGTACTTTCTGATTTAGATTTTCTACACTGAATCCTTTGTTTTGCAGGAACTCTATAACCACAGTTTATTATTTCTTTAATCATTACTAATCTCCATTTCTGCTTTTCTTCTTTGTCTTCTTATTTTTTGTTTTGTAAAGTTGTCCATGTCCAGAGTCCTTTGCCTGTATTTCTCTTCAAATATCTTTGGTGCTCCTCTTTTTGTACTTATTAGTTTTGCTCTCTCTTTGCATAAATATCACACCATATTAAATCTCTTTTCCCATGTCCATATTTATTCTTCAGATATCTCATGATCTTCCTGTTTCTCCTTACTTTGGGGACTTGTTCCATCATGCTGTGATGTAACCTGTGTTAGACCTTCTACATCAAATCCTTCACTTTGCAGGCATTCCATAACTTCAGCTTCTATTTTTCTAACTCGTACTTTGCTAATCTTCTTTTCTACATTCCTTCTTTGTGATATTATTTTTTATTGTGAAATTTTCCATATCTGAATAACTTTGCCTGTATTTCTCTTCAAATATCCTTAGGGCTGCCTTTTTTGTATTGATTAATTTAGCTTTCAACTTTGCATAAATATTGCACCATATTAAATCTCTCTTTCTTTCCCATGTCCACATTTCTTTTTTATACTTATCAATAATCTCTAGTTGTTGTTGTGTGATATATGCTGTACAAAATGCAGTATAAACATATATATGTATATATGTATGTATATATATATATATATATATATATATATATATATATATATATATATGGGTTCACTTCAGTTCACTGAACTTTCAATTCACTGACTTTCATTTCACTGAAATTCATTTCACTTTCACCTGACAAGTACACAACTAAAGAAAAAAAAAATGGAATATGCCCCTTCCCCACCCCGACCCCACCCTGAGTTAGAATAATAGGTGGGTGTGGTGGGGGTGCCCCCCCCCCACGTGGGGGGTGTGGCGGAGCCCCACCCTTTCTTTTTACAAGCAATATATATTATAACAAAGAATAGAATATGAAATGAAGGCGGGGGCCGCCACCCCACACCGATGGGGGGGGCTCTGCCCCACCCCCAACTATATATTCTAACTCCAGGGTTGCACTACAGTGGGGAATGGGGAATATTCCATTTTATTGCTAATAATAGTTGTCAGTGAAATGAACTTTCAGTGAAATGAAGTTTCAGTGAAATGAATTTCAGTGAAATGGTGTCAGTGAAATGAAAGTCAGTGAATTGAAAGTTCAGTGAACTGAAGTGAACCATATATATATATATATATATATATATATATATATATATATATATATATATATATATATATATATATATATATATATATATATATATATATACATATATCTATATCAGTATCATCTTGGAGAGATTGTGAAAAACAGGCTGCACCTTGTGAAGGTACTCACCAAGACTTGAGGATGAACTCAGTTTCAGCACTACTACTCTCCTTTGCTTGCTGACTTATCATCTCTCCATTTTGACCCCAGCTGGGTGAGTTAATCAATGATGCCTGAGTGGGGGTATAGGCTAACTGCCCTTGTGAGACATTTTAAGCCTAGCCAACTACCCCATGTGAGATCTAACCCCACACCTTGTGTCTGTAAGGTAAACACCTTAACCATTATGCCAACCTCCCACACATGATGTTATCAGAGCATTAGAGATTACGAGAATATTCATAAGAATTCAAAGACTAGCTCAGTGAGTCATAATCTTGTACTGCATAAACGTTTATATCAAATATCGGAATATCGTTCTTCCAAAAAATTCTGTGAGTGAATTTAACCAAGGTAATAGTGCAGATATATATATTTCCCCTATGTGAATTGGAAACCACAGCATGCCAACATTTCAACATGCTGGCCAGTTCATTTACAGACCAAGCTAGCATTCAGCAAGGATTTCATTTTAGAAAATAGGTACTGCAGGTGTTTATTAGAAGTGCTGCAGAGAATAGATGAATACCGAAACTGCAAACAAGTATTGTAAAGAAATAACAGCTATCAACACATAACTGAAAACATGTATGTAAGCAGACAGGCAGGCATTAATTTTTAGATTAAATAAGCATGTCTGTGCAATTTCTTAGGAGGAGTGATGTAATGGTGTTATATAAGTGTTTTTATTCCAATGCATAATGTGATACTGTGGGACTATAGTGGAACACAGCAAAGTGCTCAGTTATCTGCAGCTTAGATGCTATAGGTGTCTGTGATGTACAAGGACAATAACTATGTGAAGTTATGTAGTTAGATGTAAAACATATGTACATCTACAAAGGACATAAGTATGGATATTAAACACATTATTAAAATATTAACAACATGGAAATTAAACCCACGGTTAATAGGACAGCATTTACCAAGTCCTCTTAATTATCCCCATGAGCTAATTGTCACAGAAGCTACTAAAGGGTATCAGTTAATGGTACCTTGTGCAGCCTATCCTCAAAACTGTGTTGGGAGGGTGGCCTAATGGTTAAGGTGCTTGCCTTACAAACACAAGGTACAGGGTTTCAGTCTCTCAAGGGAAAATTGGCTAGGCTTAAAATGGCTCACAAGAGCAGTTAGCCTAGGACTAATCTATTAATCTATTAACCTATAAAAACAGCTGTCTATTACATGTTGGACAGAGAAATATCTGTAAAATCCATAGCAATGCTCAGGTATGTGTAGAATTTGTAGAATTTGACACATTCAGTAGGGATCTACTGGCTGCCTACAAACCTCGGCACCCCTCCCTCAAAACTCCTCAGTGTCCCTCCAATGCAGGTCATTATGGTGAGGATAAACCTTGACTGCAGTGCAGTAGATCCCCATCCTCCATCAATGCTCTCTTGCAATACAGTTCCACACATCAATCATGGCAAAGTTCCTTGGTCTGGCTTTCATTCGCTTCTCCACTCCGGTATACACGGTCAACATCTCGATCATCTACTCATCAGTCCAGTTGGGTGCAAGTACATGTCTTAGCCTCCTTGATGTAGTCATCATGATCCTCAAGTTGAAGAAGTCTGGAAAATGCAAATACAGAAAAATGCTCACTGAGGTACCACTCAGTTTGCAGTTAGCAATAGTCTAATCAGTAAATGTATCAAATCAATAATTGAAAGTGTCACTGATGTCATGTTATCAGATCATTAGAAGATAATAGGCATGTGCCACACAAGGTACCATTAAGTGATACCTATTGGGTGTTTACACAGTGCAGCTGTGTATTTTGGTGCATGAAGCCAGTTTCTCAGATGTGCATTAATGGGATTCCAAAAGCCTTGAATTTTAATGAATCTCATTAGCTGTGTGTGGTACAAATATTACTTAGGGGTAGGTCCACTTTCAGTGCCCTTTGATTCTGTTATTCAGAGTGAGAGGTACATTGAGAATTGGTAGCATTTATGTTTTAACGATTAGTACAATTCTTAAAGTTAGTCATTTCCAGAGGTACATGTTTAAATTAATTTTGTCTTGAACTTTATGCATACAGGTGTTGTTATTTTAAATAATTGATTTCAGTCCGATATGCAGAGTTATAGCAGACTTCCATTGCAACTATTAACAGTATATGAAGGCTGATTTACCAATCATCCACAATTTTCATGGGTAATTCCTTGCATTCAGTGGTGTAACTACAGAAATCTACAGATCCTGACACTAAGCTTATCTAGTGTGTGATGTTGACATTATGGAGAGTTCTTAATTTATGTCTCCTAACAAAACTTTTAAAACATGTGTTGTTGCTATTCAATGATGCTTCTTAAACAAGGTATTATCACTACTGGCTCAATACACCAAGATTATTTACTGACTGTGGCCATGATATGGATCCTGAGGTTTACCCACTGGGTTTGGTTAGTTCTTCAAATTTGTACTTGTTGCAGTATTTGAAGGTGACATGCAAGTAGACTTCTGTGGCATGATTCTGCTGTCTTTGGACCTCCATGCCCTAAGAACAGTGCAGAATGTTATATTTGAATGAATATATTTCTATACACACACACACACACACACACACACACACACACACACACACACACACACACACACACACACACACACACATATATTTATTTATTTCCAGTTTGATGACCGTGGAAGTCCACTTGGCCCAGGAAGCCCATTTTCAGTGGAGGCTCGGGGAGAAAAGCTCCAACATTACAGAATATAATAAATATACAAATTACAAATTACAAGTAAATACTGTAGAACACACAGGTATAAAGTAGTAGTACAAGCATATTTACAAGTTTGAAGAAATACAAGCATATTTAGAAGTACAACGAAAAGTATTACAATAATTGATGTAGGATGAAAAGTGTAGTTAGCAAGAAGTGGATATTAGTATGATTGAAGTACATGTATACTACCTATTAAACAAATAGTATATTGGGGTTTCAAGACCGGAGTGTTGAGTAGGAAAATAAAGGTGAGTTTGTGTTATTTTGAAAGTTAGCATATAATAGATGGAATCAAGTTGATTATAGAGGGTTAGAAGAGAAAGAGCTTGGTTGGAAGAATGCAATTACATTTCCAGGTGCAGGAGAGGTAGGAATGAAGATGTGTTTTAAAGTTTTCAACATTCTGCACTGTTCTTAGGGAAGATGGGAGGGAGTTCCCTTTTTTTTGGCTAGGGAAGAAGAGAGCAGTAGCTGTCCTGGTGTACGATTCGGTTTATGGACAGTAATTAAGTTTTGTTGTGCAGACCTAAGAGTTCTATTTGGAACATAGGGGGGAAGGATGTTTGAGAGGGCAGGTCACTTGGTAGGGCTGAAGAGTAGGCTGTGAGTTGCAATGAGTTGGAGGTTGTCCAGACAGTTTTGAAGATCCAGCCAATTTAGAGAGTGATGGGCAAGGCAGTGGTGTGAGGAATTTTTGTTGTTAGTGGTGAACTTGGCTATTTTGTTGTAACAGTTTTCTAGTTTTGCAGTGAGGGAAGCAGATAGTCTGGTTAGCAGGGGAGTGCCATACATCATCTATATATATATATATATATATATATATATATATATATATATATATATACATATACATATACATATGCATACACTATATATATATATACAATATTGTCAGGGGTTTTAATCCCACTCATGAAGTGGAAACATTTTACAGATTATGTTGATTTTACCAATGTTATGTATGAAGGCATTTTTGTTACTTTTAATATGTCACATTACTATATATAACATACAGTGTTATACAGACATGTTCATTGCACAAGAATGCATATTGTTTATGCTGGCATATGTTGATCACAGAATGAAATTCAGAAATGGGCTCAAATATGAATATTATCACATGTGTATGACTGTCTTTTAGATGGCCAGACATCCTAGGAGTGGCAAATTCTCCCCCCAGGAAATTGACATCATAACTGATGCTCTCCATCAACATGGAAGAGAATCCTAGGCTGTTCAGGTAATATTGTTTGGAAAAATGAAATCTGGATGGACCTCATCAACATGATCAATGCAGTTGGTGATCACACCAGATCCCATGAGGCCTGTAGATGCCATTGCTCAGACATGATCCTTTGTGCAGCCAACAGTGACTCATTATGAGAGACTGAGGAATGCCACCGGTAGTGGACCACCACTGATCCCCCTGATGATGTCACAAGATATCTGGTCTCACTGTATACAGCAGGAGGAGATCAACACAGCTCCAATGGTGGGATTGAAGCTGGAGTTCCGGGACAAACACTTACGTCTTTATTTCCATTAGAGGGGTGAGTATTGAGACAAGCAGTGCATATTGCTGTTAGCATGCATATTCATGTATTGCTGTTTTTGATTTATAGTAGTTGAGTTGAGCCATGCATACACATCCACACAGGGTAAGGATGATGAATGTAAGTCTAATGACATATATTGATATAACTGATGCACACACAGAGCAGTCCAAACAACATTTTTAATGCTAGAAAAACATAAAAATAAGAAGGTCAGTAATATAAAAAAGAAAACTTTAATAAAAAGAAATAAAAAACAAGAATGTCAAAAAATCTCTTAGCGTCTCGGCTTAACAAAGCCTTTTCAGAGTATAACCTTCATTATACTCTGAAAAGGTTTTGTTAAGCCATGGCACTAAGAGATTTGTTTTATATATTTTTTTATATCACTGGCCTTGTCATTTTTGTGGTTTTCTACTGTTTTCTGCTACTGTTTCTTTTGGTGATCATATAGAACATTTCTAATGCTGTTTGCATTAATAGTCACAGGTCCATCAAATTTGGAACTAAACCATGGATGGGCAGGTGAGTGTCTCTATACTGTTACTGTGAAAACTACCTTGTTAGTGCCTCAACCTCATTTCATGGCACTGCTGTTTACTGTTATATTGTTATTTCCTTACCATTGTACACTACAGGTACATGCAGTGGAGGGGCAAGCCGCACATTTTCAAGTGCAG
This sequence comes from Protopterus annectens, assembly GCF_019279795.1. Lineage (NCBI taxonomy): Eukaryota > Metazoa > Chordata > Ceratodontiformes > Protopteridae > Protopterus > Protopterus annectens. The sequence continues at coordinate 810,281,067 of NC_056728.1, read as the reverse complement.
ACAGACCAAGAATCCTACAGCAAATTTGTCATAGCTTTCAACAATATGTAGCACGTGATACCTGACATTTGTGCCAATATTTGTTAATACAGGCCCACCTGGTGTACAGTTGCAACATCCATCACATGAGTATCTGCAGCCCATGTTACTGTGTTGTATATGTGGTGCAGTCAGTGTTCGTTTTGCTAGATACATGGCTGTGCTGTCTTTCTCTTTACTTCCCACTGCAGGATTCACAGTACAACGTATGTTTCATAGCTGTCCTTGCTGTTAATCCTGTAGTTGATCTCCATTAACACTGTATTCTTCTTACCATTCCTCAGCTAGTCTGCATGTATGTATGTCATACATGTTGTATGTTTTAACTGTGTTCACCAGGTTCATGGTGTAAATGATGTGATCACTAATACTGTTTCTTTTCCCCCTGCACTACTGGAAGTTCATAGCTCTTCAACACCACCATCTTCCCTTGAAATGCTGCCAGGTGTGTCTTTTTTTAATTCTTCACATATGTCATGTATGTTGGCCATACAAACAGAATATATACATCATTTATGTTCTGTGTGAGTATCCCTGCTTGTCTTTTAAGTAGTCATTGAAAAGCAAGAAACTGTAGTTAAACCTGACTGATTAAAAGAAAGGGTATATGTGAAAACACATGTAAAGTCAATGCTATGACGGAGGTTTAGGGGCTATAATGTAATATTTTAAAGCCAACCATTGCATTGTCGGATACCTGGAGATAGACTAAAAAAAACAACCCAAGTGGGCAGAGTCTGGAATTACATTAAAAAATGTAAAAAGTATATGGAGTGCAAAAGTAGTGTTAAAATATATGAAACATCAAGATTTGATGAAGTAAATGTTTTTTTTCAGTCTGTGGGCACCATTCTCCTTTACGTACTCAGTTTGCCTTCAGCGTGTCTTTTGAAATCATGTCTGCAGCAGGTGCGCTGAAGTCTTCCTTCACCATGCTGTGCTGTCTGCAAATAGCATCCATGAACTTTAAGAAATCTGGCCAAATATGTTGATTTTCATTTAGAAGTGTTTTAAAACTGAAATTAGCAAAACTAATTTTGTTTTTTGTTTTATGTTCCTAAAATAAATACCTGAATAGTTTGTATGAATTTTAATTTCATGGATTGCTTTATAGTCCATTACCTGTGAAGGTAAGACTTGTCAATAACTGTTTACTCAAGAATAATGAATTCATTCTAGAATCTGGTCCATAATATAGTACTACAGTTGCCAGAATACAATCAATACAATCATGTTTTATCTGCAATAGTGTTGGGATTGTAATCGTTCTGTCTGTTTTTTTTTTTTTTTTTTTTTTTTTTTTTTATGCAAAGGTTTTATTATTATTATACTTTATAGTAATAGTAGTTGTAAAGGCAAATTCATTTTTTTCCATTATACATTTTTAGTATTTAGGAGTAAAAGTCTACTAAACTGCATATTGCATCTGTTGATTTTTTAGCAAAAAAATAACTTTTCATCTGATCTTGATACCAAAGCTGTCTGCATTTAGAGTTAGAAGCTTATAATCAAATAAGTTATTTGGCTTGCATTTGTTGTGGTTTACATTTGTATGTTTATAGAACTGGTCTTTGTATAGCTTTCAGGAGATCACTGATGTCTAGAGAATACTGTTTTATTTTCCCATCCATAATACAATGCAATTCCAGATGTTCTGAATGTGCAAGTATTAGATCACACTGAGAGTTTCTACATAACATCAGTCTGTGTAATGTTTGCAACTAGCAGTTGTTTTATAATTCATGTATATTTTAGATTCCATTTTTTCTTGTGAGTAAAATTACAAAAATACACTGGGAATGTAATTGAATACTAATCTGTACAAAATCCATGTGTAGTAGCTATTGACAGAAGTAAATGTCATTTAAATATAGTAGGGCCTCTTACTCATTAGCTAATCTTTCACATGCTTTTAAGTACTAAACACAAACCTCACATTAAATTTTGACCTAAGTCATGCTATATTTTACAGCAGTCCATTTAAACTAAATTTAACACCTCAGTGTGCATTGAAAATGCAGAAACTACATAAAGAAATGTTAGGGGTTATAATGCAAAAATAAATCCTTTATCTGCAATCTATAATTTGCATAAAATTACAAATTCCTTTACAGCTAGGACTATAGGGATCTATTTTATTTATCACTGTGCAGTAAGTTCTAATATACGCATTAAGAAGTAGAGCTTCCTGTGTTTACACATGCAAATTAACAGGACATGTCAGAATGCTCTTATAATAAGTATATATCCTTTTTTCATACTTTCCATCTTGTTATCTGCTGCTTGACTCTAATCATTCCAAACTAAAGTGCAGATAATATTATACCAGGACTTTGACCACCTCACCCATAGTAGATTGGAAAGAGAATGTGGAATATGGAGCATTTTTTTCTTATTCCATATATGTCAGATATGCATGGATTTTTTTTTGTAATGCCCTAACTAAAAAGAGCTGCTGGTATCCTTCCTATCACTATACATAATATCTGTTAACTCCAGCCCTATCCACTAATGCCGAATTTTAATTACAATCTGTCTTGCAGTTATAACATGCTTCATTACTTGGGGGACATATTGCAAGTAGGAATCACATTCCTTTTTTCTGCAATGACTTAGTCAACAAAATGCAACTCCTTCTTATTCTACCTTGGCAACTCCCACTCTTGGGTCATCACGGTATCAGTTAGGACTTCATCCCTCTAGTCTATTGTGCCAAAGAAAATATAATATTATGAGGCAAATACTGAGACCAGATATTAAGTCAGTGATGGGGCAAATTCTGTGATGTATTCATCTACCCTTATACCACAGGAATTTACTATGTTAAGAAACAGAGGAAAAGAAAATAGAAAAGGGGAATGGAAATGCTAAAGGCTGTTTTGTAGACAATAATTGAGATGATTATGATGACTGTAAGCAAAAGGCATTCTATTTTGTAAGATCATGTTAAGAGATATTATGAAAGGGAACTTATGTTAATATTTACAGACATACAATACTAACAGGGCAGATGGGAGAGTACAGCAGACTGAAGAATAGTACACAGTAGAGTTGCGATATTCAGGATGGTTGTGTGAATAAAGCTTTAGCATGAAGCAAAATGCACAAGGAAAAAAATGCAAATGTGAGGGATCCCACCAAGGATGAACATCATTAAAGCACAAAATATTTAGAGGGATGGCCAAATGCCCTTAACTTAAACAATATAATTGCAAAAAGAACAAAGTTGTTTCTCAGGTACAAAACTTTTTATTGCAAAGAAAAGGCTAGCAGAAACAGATAAGAATTTGGAAATTATGATAATTCAAGAAGGCAAACATGACATAAGAAAGATATTGCAGAGACACCAAGGATGGCTTTATAACAACTAATTCTCTTGTCTTTGAATATAGTGTCAAGCTAACTATTTCTGAGTTATTTTATCAAGCTAAGTGTAACACTGAATTAAGCAGCACTGCTGATAAAATCAGTATCAGAATGGGAAGGATGGGGAATGTAAAATTCTACATTTTATACTAAAGGGAAGATTATTCTGGAAAATAGAAGCAAGTTATACGTGATTACATGTATCTGAGTCTGGAGAATAAGAGTACCTTAATAAGCAGCAGTTATAAAAGAGATCGGTTTAAAAAGTCATGCAGACACCATGTGCTAACAAAGAACTTGATTGTCAAAATAAACATTGGTTATATAAATGCAAGAAGCTTCAATAAATGTTTTCAAGAATAGTCCTACTTATAGAGCTGAATGATTGACAGGACAGTTAGCATTGTGTCATGGTACAATAATGAGGACTGAGAGATTTGGCAGAACAAATGAGATGCTTGAGAGGGTGTTAGAGTTGATGTCATTTCAGCATGAAGTCTAGAATTAAAGGTAGTATTTATAATGGAAATACTCACTTTAGGCCACAACTATAGATTCAGTTCTAGTAGGTAAGATATTTATACCCGACTGCAATGTGTACAAGTCTCTGAAATGAGTAATCATGATATCAAATGGATTAGTAAAGACTAGTTACGGAATAGTATGAACATCTGGAGAATTAAATATAGCAAACATTAATGAGCTATAACATATGGAAGGTCATTCTAAACAGACAAATATCCTTGAACACTTATTATATGACTTAGTGGTACAAACTCAAGCAGATTCTATATCCATTAATGGGGTGTTTCACTGAATAATTCTTAAAAGATAGTAAAATATGATGCACACAAGAGATTGGTACACCATTGCAAGCATTCTCCTATTCAAGACAATACTTTCATGTGTTATATTTTATGATCTTGGGGAAACAACATAGATCATTGAAACAATGATATAGAACAAAAATGCAGTACTTTGCTTTTGATTAAATAAAAGGTGTGAAATGAAATAGCACTGCTATCCCAAAGTGTCCCACCAGCAAAATAAGTAGTAGTAAGTAGAAAAGAAACACACGGACACACCAACAGTTTGATGACAAAACGAGAAACGAATTCATAAAAAGTAAACTAACTAAACTCCAACAACATATACATAAAAAGGAGAGATGAGAGTTTTGGCGTGACTATGCACGCTTCTTCAGATCTATTTTAGATCTGAAGAAGCGCATAGCGAACGAAGCCTCCTTTTTTTTGTTTGTATATGTCTATGGAATAAAGTAAGTTTATTTTACCATTGCTGAATTCGTGATTTAACTGCAATCAAGTTCTCGTGGTGTGTCCTACAGTTTCTTTGCTACTATTAAATAAAAGATCTAACAAGTGAAACTGAATTGATACAAGCTGCACCCAGCCTTATTTTATATTTTCTCATATAGAAACAACATAAAGCATTTTGAATTAGAATGAAAAAATGACAACAGTTGAAACTGGTGTCACCTAGGCCGAGATGAAACATTGTATGTGTCCTTATACCCAGACTGAGCTGATACAGTCCTGTTTTACAATTTATGATTATTAAGGAAACAATAACCAACATTTTAAAATGTTTATAGGAACTTGAGTAAGTGAGGCTGTCCCACAACCTCTGGAACCAAGTTCTCTTCCTGTCTTCTGGTTATGAACAGTATGGAGCATGCAAGCATTTCCTTGTTGGAGCAGAGCTTAGATGCTCTTGATATACAGAATATGACAATAGCAAAACAGAATATAGCATTCTAAAATGATCACAAGCAGCAAATTGTAGCAATTTCTCTTTATAAAAACAAAATCTGTAAACTATTAAAATTTATTTTACCTAAGCTTAGTTGTTACATTCTGCTTTGTAATTTATGGCTAATGGGAAATGACATGCAATGCAGGAAGTGTTTTTTTTTTTGATTGTTAACAGAGCTGAGCTTAAAAATTCTTGCTGTGCAGTCTATGTTCCATGAAAAATAAGATATGCTCTCTTGAAATGATATAGAAATAACCTAAAGGATTTTGTTCTTTACTTAAGGAAATAAAACAATGTGTTTTTACCTGAGCTGAGTTGAAACATTCTTGTTTTGCAGTTTATGACCGTGGAGAAGCAATGTGCCTAATTTTGAAAACTTCACAGGGTATCCCTGCCCACTTTAGCAACATGTGCTAACACTAATTCTGCCTCACCTCTAAATCTAAAGTGAATCTTAACTTTAAAAAGCCCTTTCCAGAAACATTACCACTATACTACCAAATATGAGCTGAATGTGGTGAGGGTATGGGTAATGTGTTGAAAAGGATATTTGGTTCTTTTTTTGGTGTACTTACTGAGTGTCAGTTTGCTGTTTATATGAAATAATAAATGCTGGATGTGTCATGGTACATGTTTTATATGTCAACCAAGTGATAAAGAATATTTTGCAAGTGTATATATATATATATCACCTACACATGGTCGAAATGCCACAAAGTCGAAACCCATATGGCCGAAACCATATGTTCAACATTTGGAATCCAGACCATGTGTAATGGACATCTCCGCGCAGTGCGGAATGGAATTTCCATTTCCACACTGTAGTGTGGTCTTCGAGTTGGTATATTAAAGTTACAGGGGGTGGGGGGCATAGCCCCCCTGCTAACATTTAGAAAGTAAGTTAATGTTGTGTATTTTTTTGTTTTTACATGTTTGACATTGCGGAAGTCGAACATATGTTCTCGGCCATATGGGTTTCAGCTTTCTGCAATTTCGATCATGCATAGTAGACCCATATATATATATATATATATATATATATATATATATATATATATATATATATATATATGTATACTATTTTTTGCATGGGATGGATATAATTTTTAGTGTAAAGGTAATAGATTTTTAATAGCCAGACTAAGTATATATGTTTCTTCCAGCCCTACATCTCAGATATTAATTCTGTAATTTTCCTGAAGATTTCAGTAAAGAAGTTCATCTCAGCCAGATATTGAAGAGACAGACTTATTTGTTATTTGTTTTAGACTGTGATGCATGTGGGTGAGAAATTATCAGTGAAAACAACTCTGAGTCCTTTTCCTAATCCATTTGAAGTATTACTTGTTATGCCTTCTATTTTTGTAATTCATTGATTGTTGCAAGTCATAGGCATAACAGGTGTCCTTGGACACTGGAAACTAAGACCAGAACTCCCTGGATTCTAGAAAGAGTAATGGTTATTCATTTTAAGATGGAGTATACCATGATAAAAGCTTCCTTTTTGTTAGCTTCTTTCACTTCCTCACATTTAGCTGTAGAATACAGAACATTTTATTCACTTAGTTGTAATAAACATTGAGAAGAAGAGGGAGATTAGTGAACAAATAAGCAAATGGGGATTATAACTACCAATAGCTTGCCATTTCTTTTTACCATATTGACTATGCTATTTTTTTCTTAAATTACAGGCTGTTGAATGCCATGATATTCATCTGAAACTGGTTTGGAATTAGGGGAATGTCACATTATATATCAGATCAATTAAATATGAGTTATCTTCACATTGAACATTCTTATTCATAATGCTAGATATGTTTAATTCCAATTGGATTCATGAATCTCTATTTAAGTTCTCTGTATGCCTCATATAAGTTGCTAACCCCCAGATTTAATAAAATCCATGTAGGCATAGTATAGAGCCTACACGGAAGTTACCGTGTCTGTGTATGCGGTTCCCCCTTGGTAGCGCACCATGCATATTAATGGTGGTACGTTGCTGAAGGAGAACCATGGAACATGGTTATTTAATCAATGTAGGGGAGTGTGTTACTAACTGTGTCCACAGATAAGTAACACACCCCCTGCACTGTGCAAGTGCATGAGATCAATGCATTTAAGTAATTTTTTTAAAGGTTTGCTCAGCATGGAGCACGGTAATAGACACATGCCAGCCATCTAAAAATAGAAACCGGATGCATTTAATTTTGTGATGCAAAGGTTAAGTTTAAGCATAGCTGCATGGGTTTGCATGGTGTGGAACAGTGCTTAGCAGTGCTTAAAGTTAGTTCAGAGGTATATGTAAATGTATAGCAGCATTCCAAATATCCATGTAGCCAAGTGAGTAGAGCTGCAGCCTTATGTGCAGTAAGTGCAGGGTTTGAATACATGGAAAAGTAATAAAGCATTTATTTTCCAAATACAAATGATGCAACTTATTTTAATTCATGAGCTGCTGCACTCAGTTAAGCTCAGCTAAGACCTGCTAAGTAGTGCTAAGCACTGCTTCAACATTCTATGTTTAGGCACTTCTTGGCAATGCTTAATAGTGCTTGGCTCTCCTTAGCTTTGCTTAGCTGGTTTGCACACTGCAAAGCAATGCTAAGCATTGCCAGTTTCAACAGTGCTCAGCTGCCATGGTTTGCATGGTGCTAAGCGACACATTATATTTTTAAATATTGCCAAATGGACTTAAAGGGAGGGAAACAGACTATATTAAGCACAATAGGTGGGAATACAGCAGAACCAGTTGGAGTTTGAACTGTGCAGTAACTATGGCTGGTGTTGGAGAGTATGCACACTTCTGGTTACAGCAGCTCTGGAGTCCAGGTTCATGGTTTGACTCCTGGTGAAAGACCATGATGACCAGCTGCTGCAGGGACAGTTCCAAGGCTCAAAATGCAAGGTGGAGGCCTGGGACCAGCTGGCACATGAGCTCACCAGTGTTACAGGTATCCCCCGCACAGGTGAACAGGCCATTACCACTATGATGACCTGAAGAGTTGGAAGGGGGATCTTCTGGACAGCTGGGTCTGGGAAACTAGGGCTGGGAATGCCCCACAAGTTTGTAAGTATTATTACCATTGTTACACCAATACCTAATCTGAATGTTTGATAGACAGGTATGTATAATGTTGGCTTCTATCCCTACAGCTGCAGAGGAGAGAGCTTGCAACCTACAGTCACATGCTGGGTGCTTGGTCAGGTTGCTCCATGAGTGTGGTGAGTACAAATTAATTTGCAATGTATAGTCAAATAAGCAAGAAAGAGTAAAGCATTACCTGCCGACAGGTATATACAGTAAAGATGTTTGTAATGAAATGAATGTGGACATAGACGTGTACTGCACTAAGTGACTAGTGCCAACTATAGTGCAATAATCAGAGAAGAGTAAAGCATTAACCCTGATAAAATACATGAAATAAAGTTTCTGCTTTAATGATTGTGGAATTACAGCTGCATTGCAGCACCTGCATTACATCAACTTTTGTGCAATAAAAACTTGAAACTATGCTAGTAACTGCAAGAAGGTACCCCTAATAAAGGTGTGTTGGGCAATATGTGTGTAATTAGGGCTGTTTTGCATGAAATTGTTTTTGACATCTGCTCTGAAATAAAAACACAAAAGAATACCACTATCTGCCTCAAGGTATAGCTAATAAAGAGTGTTATGCAATAACTGTAGATTCAGAGCTGTATTACAAGAAATGAATTATGACACCTATTCTGCAATAACATATGAAGAAATAGCAATGACACGCAAGGTATATTGTGTATATCAGGATTGTCTTGTGTTAACCATTGCATTTCAGTTATATGCATTCAGGCTCCGAGGTACAGTGCTGCAGGCAAGTATCACAGGGTAATAGCTGTAGACTGCAGATGTACTACCTGCAACTGAATATGGGTGAGGTAGCCAACACAATAATCTGATATGGTTTGCACACTTGACAGATATTTCACCCACTAACAATATATCATATACACCTGCATTCTATGTAGTAATGTATAGTTTACCTAGCATCTCTGTCATGCATGAATCTCATGCATGTGTGTTCAACTATCACTGCAGTCTAGCATAAAACTGTAGTACTATTACCAGGTCATATTTTGTTTCCAGGTGTGCTCTAGGCAGATATCAGTCTATCCATAATCAGCAGGGACTCAGTAGCTCAGTTTGTTAAATGCTCTGTTTGAAGTACATTTTGCCAAACACAGACCAGGATTCAAATCCAGTGCCATGTAGCAATAAATATTACTGAATCAGTGACAAATTGATGACAGATGTTCTCTCCACAGGAAATACAGGTAAACGTGTGAGATAGGCATTATTATGAGTAAATAATTTATGTGTTCAGATGTAACAGACTGTTAACATCATTGACCAGGAATGTGATAATACTTTATAAAATAAAGGCAAACAGTACAATAATAATAAAAGAAAAAATGTTTAATCTTGGTATGGCTGTATGCCTTGAGTGTGTGTGAAAGTTTGTTGAAGTTCTAACTTGATGCCTGCCAAGCAAGGCATGATAGTTGTTTACTGTCTGTACTGTACACATACATGTCTCTCAAGTGTCACACTGTCACAGAACATAAGTACTGTTGTGTAATCCCTCTGTCACAGATGTATCATTGACATGATTATGTCAATAGCAAAGTAACACTACATCAGTCCAGGTACATACTGGTAGTTATATAGGTCCACCTGATGTTTCACTGTTCATTGTAGTTGTGTACCTGCAGGTGTTACTGCTTGGCCCATATTGTCCCATTCAGATAGCTTGAGAGGTATGTATGTGCTACAACAGCTATAAGGCACTGGTATACATAAAGGAAGGACAGACCTGTAGAGTAGATAGCAGTACTGTTGTAAACTATATAGTCTATACCTGTATTTCTCTCTCTCCTCACCCCTTATCTTCCTCTAAATTTATTATTGCTATTCATTGGTTATGGATTACTATTAACATATATTGTTCTATAATCCTTATTTTGGAGCATGTGTTTTATTATCGTTATGTATTACAGTGGTTCCATATTAACATATCTTGTTGAATTACCTACATTTTTGGCCTTATGCCATAAAACCTTATGCCATAACTGTGACTGGCATGTTGTTAATTATTTATTATTGTGTTCTTATAATTTACATTGAAATGTGATTGGGTTATTTCCAATGTTCTGGCATGTTATTACTAACAAAATGTTTTGTTCATAACTAACCTATACACATTGCTATACCTCTATTAATATAACATGACAGGGTAGGCCAGTTCCTGCTGATCCACCTTCCCTCCTCAGCCGGCTGTTCACAGGATACCAGCGCATCCTGGACCCAGGCCAGTTGTTCCCCCTCTGCTGCACTGCACCACACTCTGGTGGGACCGCCTTAGGTATGGGGCTCATCCCCCCCCCGGGATTGGTGGCAGAGTGATGGTAGTCACCCAGGATCAGCGACCAGCTATGGTGCACAGGATTGTTCACAGGAGCTGTGAACAATGCCTGCGCTGGATTGAGGGCAGACTGGACAAACTGGTGGGGTCTAGCGGCCCTGGCACCCAGCCTCCATCACAGCCACCTTCAGAGCAGTGAAGGACCAATTTTGACTGCCCATGGGTGGGAATCTCAGTCATGCTGCTGCCATCTGGAGGCAAATGGACCTCTGATTCCACAACACCTTCACTATCCAAGGTGTTCAGCCCTGTCATGTGTCACACACCGCTCCTTTATGGTGCCTTGTCTATCCTGTCTATCTGCAAATGCAACCTCTCCTAACCAGCTTACCTCCCCACACATACTTACATCCCTTCCCCAACATTCCACTCTCTCCTTAAAAACAAAAATGGGCATTTGTCCCACAAAACAAATCATCACCCCATACATAACTCTCCATTTCATACGTGTCCACTGTACACAATTAATTATGTCCAGTTGGCTTGATGACATATTTATGTTGTCCTCACCTCCTCTCTCTGGGGTTTGAGGCTTAAAATTCATGTCCAATATCTGTAAAAATGCATAGCTGTTGCTGTACAAGAAATGTACAAAAATGGAAAGCTATGGTCCTTTCCTACACCCTTCCTGCACATCCCTACCTACCTTTCAGTATGTGTTTCTCACTGCTTGCCCCATTTCACCACTGTTCTATCACTTCCGTTTTCTTTTCTTTATAAGTTTAGCTTGGGTTTGAACAGAGTTAAGCAGCGAGCCATGCAAACCCTCTCAAACCTGCTTAAAACTGCTTTAATGTGCCTTAATAATCTTATGTATTTCTGACAGGGTTAGACACATCTACAAAATAATCACCCTGTCATGTCTCAAATCTGTGCTTTTGTCAACTACAGTATAGTACATTTGCCCACTAGACCACTCAGCTCTTAAATGAGCAGATGTTTCCAGCAAAATATACTGATTGCCACTGGCAGACTGCAAGTACATTTATGGGAAACAATGGGAGTGTCCCTGGGACTCTAATGCAAAAAGTACACCAGCACATACCCAAATAAATAATAATGGCTGTACATGAGGCCTGGGATCGCAGGTTAATGGACCCTTTTATCAGCAACATCTTTAACCACACCTGCTATGGCAGCAATGGCAAAGTACATGTGTACAACTGGGACCCTGCTGCACAACAACTGCCTTTGAAAGCCATGTACATAATGATGGAAGCAGACAATGTGTATTACAGACTCTATGTATGGACATATATCTTGCAAATATACTTGCTGCAGCACTGACTCAGTAGCTCCGTCTGTTAAATGCTTTGCAGGTAATATATTTTGCCACCCACAGTCCTGGGTTCGACTCCAGTGTATTGCACATCATTTACATTCTTATGAACACAGATAATAATGACTGAATCAAGCAATTTTAAACCACACAAGTTGCTGCTACTGAAATAATGTAAATAATGAGCCCATGTTCACAAGTCAAAGGTCTGTAGGTAGGGACACACTGCACATATTTTTATAGCCAAACTATATGTCCCCTAGTACTCTGTGATTGGCACTGTTACATAACAGATGTACCTTAAGCATATGCCTCGATTGGATTGTAGAGGGTACCCTTACCCTGGCTCTGCTGTGATAACAGAGCTGATACTACTGCCTCAGTTACATGTACAGCTTGCTGTCCTCCAAAGAGTGTACACTTCCCTATGTATCCTAGGCTGCAGCCTTTTGCATACACAACAGTATCTTAAGCTGGCTGCTACAGACCTACCATACTTCACAACCCCCTAGAACAAGTGATCCAGACAAACCCATACATTTGGGGGAGCAAATGTCCAGCGACAGGGACATGTCTCACAGTTTGCCCCTACAAAGATAGTGAGCTGATAGAATAGCAGCTACTGCATCAGCAAGCATATTCTGATGGGCAGGATATGTCTTTTTCTCCTTACTGACCTCAACCCACAATGTTGACCATTGGACTGCCAGATAATCACAATGTCATGTGACATTGGCCAACCATCTCATGCAAAACTGTTGACATACCTCATAAATATCAACAGTGGACAGCATTTGTACCTACCCTCTGTGATGCTGTAGTCTTCACACCTCACTAATGTCCATCTCAAAGACTAAGAAAGGGGCCAAGGCCTACATGAAGGCCTTAAATATTGCACTGTCATGCTATGTCATTGGCTAATGAAAGTGCAACCCAGCTGTTTTGGATGCAATTAGCAGGTCTGAGCCACAGATTGGTGCACAGGCAATTACCTGTTAATGAGTATTACCTACAAAAGGCAATCAACTGCCTATGGGGAACAGGTGTGTATGTTGTTTGCTCACATAGACAACAGATTTGCAAGCTATTTGCAGAGGAACACTTCAAAAAGGAGTACTTCATACTACCAGGTATGTATGAGATGTCCCAATATAATGGGATGCAGATGGCAGGATGGAGGTATGGGTAATAGGGATTACAAGAGTAAGCCCATCATACATCTATGGTATTGACATGTTGGTGATACTCTGCAGTCCAACAGCTAGAGGCATGCCTCTCAACTGCCCCTGCTTTGAGTCACATCCCAGCTCTGCCCCTGTTACTCCCTCCTGCAATTGTCGGCTGTTGTAGGAAAGCTGGTGGAATCTGTGTTAGACATAGTGACACTAAGTAAGGGTGTACACTCCCATAACATCAAACAATGTACTGTCATTCACAACCTCACAGTCTGTCAATGCCACAAACAAATAGTGCTGGCATTGTACAGGTGTACCTGACTGTCCCTGATGTACCCTGGCTAGGTCACTGTTTTGTCAACATTCATCCCTCATTGGTTGAGAGCTATGGCTGACATACTTGTCAACCCCCTACAGCAGGGAGACACTCATAGCCATAAGTAATGGGGGGACACATGTCTAACCTCAGTGACAGGGAAGCATATTGGCCATACAATGTAAAACTATGAATACACCAACAGATATTACTGTTTCATACGTGTTGTCTGAGAGGTCTGGTGTGTGACAGTGAAATTCCCTATTGCCTGTGAAAAACCAAAAATGAATGGCCAACCATTTGTCAGGCATCCACATGTTTGTGCCAAAAGGAACACATTAATGAGGCACATGTTCATAATCTGCAAACATCTGTGTAGTGGGAAGGTGGGATGCCTACAGGGAAAATATACTAAAGTAGGTTTGCATTGCTGTCTGTCATTGTGGCACACTGCTGTTGCTGGACTGTCCCCATATAGTTGTAATATCACACAGCTATTTGTCTGACAGTGGCTATATGACATATTAGTGGGAGCTTGCCTGTAAGGGACACAACACAGTAGACTGCAGTGATGCATGTAGAGACATAAAGCAGAATCTGTCATGGCACATATGGACATATCCAGTATTGCTACTATCTTGGTGATACCCACATACATAGTGTGTTGATAGACTGTGGGACATGACATGTGAGGAAGCGGTGGATAGTGCAGGCCATATTGATTTTGGAGGGTCTGTACATAGTGGATGTCCACGTATCTGGTCCTGTAATGTGTCCCCCTCTTGTTGTCTTTCAAAAACAATGTATCAAAGGAGACATCCCTCCTTCACAGCTGCTGAGAATGCTGTTATCCTGAATGGCCTCAGACTGCATCATCACATTCGGCTTTCAAGGGGTCGCCAACATTGTGACCAGCATGTAGCATTATGGGGTGACCTTGTCAGGGTGGCTAACCAAAGTGGACATCAGGATAGGACCTATGACCAGGTCTGACACTGGCCCACAGATATGCTCAATGCTACATGTCAAAGAGCAGCTACTGTGGGCAGGGATCATACTGCCACTGGTGGATGTCCTGCAAGAGAACAACCACTCACAGCCACAGAGGGATTCCTGGCAAACCTAGAATCAACCACCAGCTCTCAGGCATCCATTAGGCCATACATCCTGGAGGTGGGTGCCACAGTGTCCACATCAGAGGAGCATCCAGGTAAGCTTAATTTGTTTACTAGTGTATTACTGTATCAGTCATTGTGACAGGCTCTGCATACCAGTGCATGGGTGTCAGGTCTAGCTGCACTGGAGGGTTTATTTTACTGCACAGTTGTGCACACATACTCAGAATTTCAGCAATGTAGGCAGTATCACATTAGCTACTGTACATGTGGATATATGCACATATTACCCTCTAACAGTGCAACATTTGGTATTGCTGATAATCCCTCTGCCTCACTTTTTCATAGGTCCAGTAGGTGTGCCCAGAGTCTGTGGTCCTTTATCTGGTAAGTGGGATACCATTGTTTCACGGCTTATATATACCACATGAATGTTACTGACTTCCATTTAGCCCAAGGCATAACTGTTATACTTAGCCAGAGTGGAGTAGTTTCATGTTCTATATTGGAGCAGTTGACTCCAGTGGATAATCACAGCTGTGTATTTGCACAAACAAAAACATGTTTGCAGTTATAGTCATGAAGAAGTATGCAGCCTGCTATACAGGTGACAATGACTCCAGGTTGCCTGTTCACTCACTATAGGGAGATGGTACATACCTGTGGCAGTGATACTACAGCAGGCATAGGTTCATAGGTTCATAGGTTAGTACTAGGCTATCAGCCCTAGGGCCTATGCAAGCCTAGCCATAACAATTCCCTGGCTATTTCTTCCCACAATATTTACTTCCCTGGACCCCTGTCTAGCAGGGTGACTGATGTAATCCCCAGAGTGAATTTCCTATCTCCCATCAAATCGTCAAGGTTTCTTTTGAAGAGGGCCAAAGAGGCGCTCTGCTTGACATGTATGGTCAGTCTATTCCAGAGTCTGGGGAGTCTCTGGGTCAGGAATTTATCCCTCCAGCATGTTTGTTCATTGTGATAACAAGGTTTAGATCCCTGGAGAGTGTGGCTCTGAGGGATTGGGATTTCTTTAAGTGTAGCATGTCCAGCAGCTCTGGGTTTGACATGGCCTTGTATGTTAAGCAGAGATCGTCTCTGACTCGATGATATGTGACAGAGAATAGCTGGAATTTTTTGAGATGGTCAGCATAGGGCATCTGCTTTAGGCCTGTGATTCTTTTAGTGAGGTATGTCTGCGGCCTTTCCAGTTGTTGCAGATATCTTGAGATTTACATACCAAACAGGGCATTGTATTCTATAATAGGTCTAATGAGGGACAATGACCTCCTTTTTTCTGGATGAAAAGCCCATAGTGATGAGGTGTGCCACATAGAAGGATTTTCTGACTGTTGTGGTGATGTGGTTATCGAAGGTGAGACTACTGTCCACCTGTGTTCCTAAGTCTCTCATCACACTTTCGGTGTTTAGTGTACTGCCACCTATGTGGTAATTCATGGGTACATGTTTTTTTCCCAAAGGGGGTAACTATACATTTCTTGGCACTGAGCTTGAGCTCATGGCTCTGGCACCAAGCATCTATTTCTGTAAGGCCATTTTGTAGAATATCCACATCATTTGGGGATTCAATAATGGCTCCCAGTTTGCAGTCATCTGCAAACTTTGTTAGCTAGAGTCCCTTAGTGTTGGTCTGTACTTCAGAGAAGTAGATGCCAAACAAGAGCGGTCACAGGACTGAACCCTGAGGTACTCCACTTGTCATTCTGGAGCTGGATTTGGAGTTGGCTACTTTTACCGTGTGGGTTCTGTCAGTAAGCCAGTTGGCAACCCATCGAGTGACGTAGGGATTAATGCTAAGCTTAGTAAGTTTATCTATGATTCCAGAGTGGCGGATGGTATTGAAGGCCTTGGCGAGGTCCAAATATGTTGTGTGGACCGCCTCATTTTTGTCCACAGCTCTGGAGACTGTTTTGAAGAAATCAATCAGGTTCAGGAGACAAGATCTTCACTTTACGAACCGAAACTGGGTGGAATCCAGTGTTTGAACATTGCCAATGTCTTTGTTTATAAGTTCCATGATAATCCGTTCCATGGTCTTGCAGATCAGGCTCATCAGACTGATGGGGTGGTAGTTCCCAGGATCCAAGGTGTATTATCATTCAGGCATATCATTCTAAAGATAGGTGTACTGGGTATTATGTGTAGTTTTATCACATACACTGTCATATTGCATAACCCACAGGTGTAGTGTACTGGCAACATTCACTGGATGTAGCTGTAGCTGAAGTGCATATTAGAAAGGGCCTGACTTGTCTGCATATGTTGCTGTGTGCTTGTGTGTTGTGCATGAGATCAGTGATGAGAAGATGTGGGACTGATAATGCAGTTGTGGCTTCTCATCTGTATGAGTGTGTGTGGATTACCATACATAATAATGCAGGTAATAATGTATTGATTTTGTCCTCCTCCTCACAGGTTAACTGGGGGGGGGGTTGTTGTCTGTATCCCTCACAACCTGATATCAGTGTTCCACTGGACTCTGATGATGACCGTGACTATAGTGAGGCACCGGTGGGGTTGGGGACTAAATCTGTCCAAGAGATTGACATCCCTCTTCCTCCCCCATTGTTCATGTACTCCGTCAATATGCCCACACATACCCAGTCCCCAGAGGCCACAGATATTGGACAGTCAGATGGTGTTGGCATTGAACAGGACAGTGTGATAACTATGGCATCAATGAGTGTAGAGACTGGACATTGCCAGACAGCTGGTGAGGTCCTACACAGGCAGATTGACAGGGGTGCTCAAAGGAGGACTGCTGCCATCCACCTCCAGTCATAGGTGTCAAATGATGGGTCACTCACTGCATGTTTTGAGCTGTCAAAGAGGCACAGGCACATTCTGAACACAACAGATGGGTGCTCAGGGTCATGGATGCAGCAAAGTCTGAAATCCATGACTGCCTCCACAACATTGGTGACACCATGGATTGTTTCACTGATGTATTGGACAGATGGTGGGCTGAGACAGTGTCTGTCTTTGCCCACACATTGTCTGTGCTGAAACATCTGGCTGGGTAGGGCATCGAGCACATGGACATAGGTCAACAGCATCATCTGCTGAGAGACCACATGTCCGTACACACTCACACTCCCATAGTAGCAGTACTTCCAGCGCTACATAGGGAAGTGTGCTGTGCAAACCATGACATGGCAGGCCATGAGCATGAGGTACTGGGTGGTCCTGTGTGGGACATGGGCCAAACAGACAGCAGTCACCCTCTGGTACTATCACTGGATGTGACCTTGGGCATGGTGGTGCCAGTGCCAAACCTGACAGAGCATGTCCTCGTGTTCATGGCTGGAGACAGTAAACTGCCCAGTCTGCCATGTACAGTCAACAGCTGTCCAACATACACATGTGTAGGGCTAGCACTATGCTTGACTGTGTACCCGCACACCCTCTAACATCACTGTCATATGCAGGGCACCAACAGACATTGTAATCAAATGTCCAGAGATTTGCATCATATTTTTTGTACATGTTACATAGAATTGTGGTTTTCTGGCACATTAGTGGCAGATCATTATAGACTGACATTAGGAAATGATGACATACATTTGGGACAGTTTATGTCTCCCAAATCGTATATGTGCAGTTTTTGATATATTTATCAACATGTGATTCTCCTGTGCTCAATAGTCATCTAAACCAAAGGGGGAATTCAGGACAGTTTATGTCTCCCCAATCGTATATGTGCAGTTGTTGATATATTTATCAATATGTGATTCTCCTGTGCCCAATAGTCTTCTAAACCAAAGGGGGAATTCAATAAAGCCTACATGGAATTTTTTACCATGTAGGCATAGTGGCATAGAGCATACATGGAAGTAAGCTGCCATATGATTCAGTAAACAGAGCTGTGAGTGTACCGGTGGCATGCAAATTACTTCATAAGCAAGTGAATTGCATGCAAATTAGGGTGTTGGAGCGATCCAGCAAGCAGATAGGCAGTCCTGCAGATCCCGTGTTGGTGTTCAAAGTGTATATAGAAAAAAGCCATATACATGATGTAAAACAGAGAACAGGGGCTGTAAAAGTCCAGTTAGAAAGACAGAAATAGCATAGCAGACACAGATATGTTCAAAACTATGCCCTGCATGTCCAAAACATAATGGAAATTAATGATAAATATATATATTTTTTTTAATACCCAGGTTGTGTTTGCGCTGTGTGCTGCAGACCAATGCCGTTATGCAAAAAAAAAAATAAAAATTGTAAAAACAAAGAAAATTAAATATGTAACAATAATGCAGTATTGGACCTTGCATGGAGTATGTGCAATTGTAGACTGATGTGGTTGCTAAGGAGGCAGAGCCTGGAATAGTGCAGTTTCCCAGTTGTGTGCATGGATCTCTATGCAAATGAGCTGAGTTTACTGAATTGCAAAAATGGGTATCGTGCCCACAGATCCCATCTGTGTAGGCCCAGAACCATGTTGGTGTCCACAGAAGAGGTAGCTGACATCAAAAGGGGGTATGTCCACATCGGTTTAAGCTCATTGGAGCTTTATGGCACTGTTTGCACAACACACCTCTGAGCTGAGCAGAGGGATGTGTCCAGTGCCTGCTAAGCTTTGTTTACCTTCGGGGCACATCTTTCAGCAGATGTGAGCATATTTGCTTGGTGCGCCTCTGTCCTGAGCGTGTCCATCCATGTGGGTGTGTCCATTGGGTGCTGATCATTATTTACACCTGTGGCACAGGTTTGCATGCTGCACTGCAGTGCTTAGCAGGGAAGGATGTTAAAAAAAATTGGCTGGGAAAGCCAATCATATATAAATTACTGACAGGTCCAGGGTAATCTTCCAAGAGCTACATGAACAGGAGATTGTAGAGCACTACAGGGTGGACAGAGACATACTACAAGAACTCACCGAGCTCTGCCACCCTCAATTCAGACCAAAAGCCAACAGAGGAGAACCCATCCCAGTGGAAGCAAAGGTATGTGTAGTCCTTAGGATACTAGCTACAGGTTCATAGGTTCATAGGTTCATACTAGGCTATCTGCCCTAGGGCATTTATAAGCCTAGCCAGAATGTGTTTGGCTTTCGCCACCCATTTTAAATTTATTTTGCTATGCCCTTTTTCGAGGTTAGTATACTGTGCCTCTGTCTAACAGTGACACAGAAGTGATACCCGGGGTAAACCTACGATCTCCCATCCACTCATCAAGATTCCTCTTGAAGAGAGTCAATGAGGGACTCTGCCTAACCTGGACTGGGATTTTATTGAAGAGTGAAGGGAGCCTCTGGGTTATGAATCTGTCCCTCCAGCATGTCCTATTTATTTCAGTGCTGAGGTTCAAGTCTCTCGAGCGAATAGCTCGATGGGATTTGAATTTTCTGAGGTGCAGCATGTCCATTAATTCCGGGTTGTACATGGCTTTATACGTCAGGCACAGATCGCCTCTGAACAGGCGGTATGCCACTGAGTAGAGCTGGAGTTTCTTTAACCGGGCAGCATATGGCATCTGTTTGAGCCCTTTGATCCTCTTGGTGAGGTACTTTTGGGGTCTTTCCAGTTGCTGCAGGTGTCTGGTAAGGTACATCCCAAAAGGGGCATTGTACTCAATTATGAGCCTGATGAGGGATGAGTAAAGAGGCACGATGACCTCCCCTGATCTAGATGTGAATCCTTTCATGATTAGGTGGGCTATATAAAATGTTTTTCTAACCACTTTGGCCACGTGGTTGTCAAATGAGAGATTGCTATCAACTTGGGTCCCCAGGTCCCTAATTACTTCTTCTGTACTTAATGGATTACCACCTATGTGGTAATTTGTGGGCACTTTGTTTTTGCCAAAGGGGATGACTATACACTTTTTGGCATTTAGCTTGAGGCCATGGCTCTTGCACCAGTTGTCTGTTTCTATGAGGCCCTCTTGGAGGATGCTTGTGTCAGCTGGAGAGTCGATTATGGCGCCCAGTTTGCAGTCATCTGCGAACTTGGTCAGCCACAGTCCTTCCGTGTTGGCCTGTACCTCTGAGAAATATATACCGAACAAGAGATGTCCCAGGACTGAGCCTTGTGGGACACCACTTGTAACTGGTTTGAAGTCTGACATGGCTCCAGCAATTCTAACCATGTAGGTTCTGTCCTTGAGCCAGTTTGCAATCCATCTAGTGACATAGGGGTTTATATTTAAGCTGGTGAGCTTATCTATAATGCCCGAGTGGGGTATTGTATTGAAGGCTTTTGCGAGGTCGAGGTAGGCTGTGTGGACCACCTTCCCCTCGTCAATGGCCTTGGTGACTGTTTCAAAGAAATCAACCAGGTTTAAGAGGCAGGATCTGCCTTTAACAAAGCCGAACAAGGTAGGATCCAGTGTCTGTAGGTCCCCAATATCTTTATTTATGAGGTCCATGATGATCCTTTCCATAGCTTTGCAGACCAAGCTAGTCAGGCTTATGGGGCGATAGTTTCCAGGATCCGTTGAGGCACCACCTTTATGGAGAGGGACCGCTGTTGCTGTACGCCACTCTTTGGGCACATATCCTGTAGTAAGGCTGAGATTGAACAGTAGTTTTATGTTTGGGTTTAGCTCTTCTTGGAGTTCATGTAGGACGCAGCCTGGGACACTGTCTGGTCCCATTGATGCTGTGTTTTTTGCTTTGGAGAATGCGGCTCTTACCTGAGCATCTGAGATGTCAGGGGGGCAGCACTCTGCTGGGATAGATATTTGCCCTTTTGGTGGGGAGGGGGGGAGAAGTTTGTGCTGAACCTGTCAGCTGGGATGTTGGCAAAGTCTGTGGGTTCAGTGTATTTTTTGTCATTTTGGACTAATTCTGAGCATATCTGGGAATTACCACCCAGGTTCCTAACATAACTATAGAAAGCCTTGTGATTATCCTTAGTGTCCTGTGCAATTTTTCTCTCGAAGCTGGCCTTAGACAATTTTATGAGTGCCCGTAGTTTTTTGCTAATACTGATCAGTGATGCCTTCCCTTTTTGGGATTTTGCTCTATCATTTAGTAGCTTCCTCCTTCTATTGTATAGTTTGTTTATTGCTGGGGTCCACCAGACAGGACGTCTGCCTTTGGAGGATTGGGTCTTGGTTTTATTTGGGATCGCATGATCCATGCATTCCTGAAGGTGTTCATAGAATGCATTTATAAAGGATTCTGCAGTCTGGGCCATATTTTCCACAGGCCCGGGGGCTTTGAAGGATTCCACTTCAGTTTTGAGGAGTGTGAAATTTGCTTTAGAGAAGTTTTTCACTGTGGTTTTCTGGGCAGGGGGTGGGGTCAGGATGTGAATATCCAGTGAGATTAGTTTATGGTCTGATCTTACCAGTGAGGGATACACTTCTGGTCTGGAGCATAGAGTCCCCATGTTGGTGATGATCAGGTCCAGTATGTTTTCCCCTCTTGTGGTAGTGGTAACAAGTTGTTCCATAGCATTTGAGTTTATAAATTCTAGGAACCTTTGGGCTAGGGTGTTGGAGCTAGAGTAATGCTCCCAGTCTATGTTTGGGTATTTGAAGTCACCCAATATAATGGTGTTTGGAGAGACCTTCATATTTTCCAGTGTTCTCAGAAAGGCCGAGTGGGGTTCCTGGGTTTGGGAGGGTGGTCTGTAGCAGGCTATAAACTGGAAGGCAGTTTTACCCACTGTTAGTTGCACACGGATAGTCTCTGATGCTTCGTGCTTTGCCACCAACCTGGAGGTGTGGGTATCTTTGATTAATATTGATACTCCCCCTCCTTTCCAAAGACCAACTGGGGACATGATGAGGGTCTCACAGACATCAGCATCTAGGGTACTCCACCAGTTCCTGGATACCATGCTAACACATGCAGGTGAGCACATTTATTTACCCTGCACAACTAAGGAGAAGGCTAGCAGTATGAGACTCTTCTTCCATGTAGTACACTAGCCTGAGGTACTGGGTGCCATAGACTGTACACATGTACACATAGAAGCAACATCCAGTGAGGAGGGTAGAGTCTATGTCAACCTCAATGGGCAACAGTCCATCAATTGCCAAGTTATGTGCAATGCCCAGGACATTATCATGAATGTGTGTGCTGGCAGCCCTGGCAGTTATTGTGACTCCCATATCTGGCACGCATCACAGCTGTACCAGAGATTTGTAGGGGGAACATCCTATATGGCCATCTACTGGGGGATGCTGGCTAAGCACTGGAACTGTGGATGATGACTCCTATCAGAAATGCACAAACACCCACTGAAGAACGCCATAATGAAGCACACACACAACAACATCATAGAGCCTGTGTTTGGGCTGCTCAAATCATGGTTCCAGTGCCTTGATATACCTGGTAACCCTGAAGAACTCTCCAGCCACATGTGCACAGATGTTCACAGTGTGTGCCATGCTACACATTATGATCCTGTGGAAACAGCTGCAGCAGGATAAGCAAAGGGAAGGGATACACAGCCCTCCGCCACTCTCTTGGTCCTCACAGCCATACCCACAGGGGGACTCAGAGAAGGAACCCTATGAGGTGCTCCTTGTAGGCAGATGTAGGTGTGCCCAGTATGCCCTGGCCTTGGCCAAGAGACAATGCATAGCACATGCACTGACAACCTAGGGCCCTAGGGACTTACACCTCACTCCAACTCACATACATATATTAAAATTGATGCCAGGCAACTCACAAAACCTGTACCTAACCATGTATTTGCTGTACACTGTGTGCATCAGACAGACTCAGCCCTGAAACACAAGTTGCTCAACTGCTGCATAGGACCTGATGGATGTATGCAAGGGAATAGAGTGGGCTACTGGGTAACTTGCAGAAATCTAACAGCCTCTTGGGACAACAGGTACTTTTTCCAATACTGAGTGTCCCATAATATGCAGTAAGCTACATGGTTGGAAACCCCACTGCATTATGCAGGAGAAATGCCAAACAGTGGGGTCATAGAACAGATTCATGACTGCCAATATCAGTGTCCCCTACCTCAAACACATCGATGTTCCATACAACTGCAGTAACAGAGCATTTTTGCAAGGATATATCAACAGACCACACATTTTCAAGGCTGTGGCATACAACCTGGTCTCACATTTTACCCACAAAATGCAGGGGATCAGTGTACATCTGTTTGATGTTGATAGTGTAAGGAATTAAGCCTCTCTCTCTCTCTCTGGTGGCTAGAGTGGCTTACTGGGCTAAGGACAATAGTTTGGGTGATGGCGCTGATGGTTCAAAGCTGGCAACATGCACAATTTTCGCATGTGAGTTACTCATATGATAGGAGTCCCACAGACTGTCATAACATCACAGTCTGTTACTGCAAGACAGCTGGACAAAGCCCGAAAAAATGGGGGGACAGAGGGCTAAACCTACAGACAGACATTATACATGCTCTGAGCAACCTAGAGGGTGGCTAGTATAACAGCAGGTTGCAACAGGGCAGATTAGCTGCAGGATATACAGGCCATCACTTAAATGTCTCAGTAGTTACAACACTTCAGTTTCTGCATTTTACAGTATAACACTGGAAAACCACAACTGTATGAGGAACAGAATAGACATATGGGGCAATAGGTTGGACAGTCTGAAAAACAATATACAGGGAGAGGTAAGCAAATTGTCACCTTGTATGTGGTGTTACAACATGTACCCCAGTCACATCAAACCCTACAACCTCTTACAGCAAAAAATCTGGCCAAAGCCATGCATATAAGTGGGACAAAGGCCGAGAAATAGAGGCAAGTGTCAATTATTGCACTAAGAATTGATAGAGTAACAGGTCTTGCATTACCATGAATATCCTGAAGTGTCTGCAATCTGAATCTCAAATGTCTGTCATTATTTTCTAATACCACTCTTTAATGAGTTTCTAATAATGTGCCAGAAAACCACAATATTATGTAACATGGACCAAAGATATGAGGCAACTATCTGGATATTCTGTGCAAATCTGTACAGTTATAGGTATGATGCAAATATTACATTCAGCAAACAGCTGGCCCCAAAATGCCTTGGACAAAATATCAGGGAGATGCTGGTGCATCAGCCAATGATCTGCAGAACACAAAATTTTGGACTAGAGTACAGGTAGGTCTGGCCTGGAGTCACCTTGTAAGTACTGACAGTAACACTGGGCATGCTTCTACACTTAGCTAACTTGAGCCCAAGTCTGTTGCTTCTTCTACCCAAAGAACATCTATGTGGAAATATGTCTGTGCATACAGACGGCTATAAATGTCCTCCCCCTATCCCCCTCACACATGATTACCCTATCTATCAGTATGTAGCCTAGGGCAAAATGGCACTCCTTAACATTCTTAGTGTATATATGATCCATAAAACAACAGTATCACACTTATCAGGTATAGGACCACAGACTCTGGCCACACCTGATGGACCTATGAAAATGTGAGGGAGAGGGAGTGTTAGCAATACCAAATATTGCAGTGTTAGAAAGTAATATGTGCATGTATTTACATGCACAGTAGCTAATGTTATGCTGCCTACATTGCTGACATTCTGAGTATGTGTGCACAACTGTGCATTACAACCACCCCCCCCCCCCCAATGCAGAGCCTGCCACAATGACTGATACAATATTATACTGGTGAACAAAGTAAGCTTACCTGGCTGCTCCTCTGAAGTGGGCACTGTGGCACCCACATCCAGGATGTATGAGGTGATGGATGCCTGTGAGCTGGTGGTTGATTCTAGGTTCACCATGAATTCCTCTGTGGCTGAGAGTGGTTGCTCTGTTGCAGGCCCTCCACCAGTGGCAGCATGATCCCTGGCCACAGCAGTTGCCCTTTCACATGCAGTATTGACTATATCTGTGGCCTGGTATCGGATCTGCTCGTAGGTCCTGTTGGCCACTTTGGTTAACCACCCTGACAAGGTCACTCCACAATGCTGCACACTTGTCATGATTTTGATGACTTCTAGAAGCAGAATGTGATGATGCAGTCTGAGACCATCCAGAATAATGTCATTCTCTGTAGCTGTAAATGGTGCATGCCTCCTGTGATACATCATTCCTGAAAGACAACAAGAGGGTAACACATTACAAGACGAGATATATGGACATCCACTATGTACAGACACCGCACAATCAAAATGGGCTTCCCTACCCACTGCTCCCTCATGTCATACCCCACAGTTTATCAACACACTACATGTGTGGCTATCACCAAGATAGTAGCAATACTGGGTATGTCCCTGTGTGCTGTGACAGATTCCATTGTATGTCTCTACACCCATTGCTGCAGTCTACTGTGGTGTGTCCCCTATGGGCAAAGTCCCACTAATATTTTGTACAAAGACTGTCAGACAAATAGCTGTGTGCTATTACAACAACTATATGGGGACAGTCCAGCAACAACAGTGTGCCACAATGACAGACAGCAATGAATCATACCTCTCCACTACACAGATGTTTATGGAATGTGAATGTGTGCCTCATAGATGTGTTGCTTTTGACACAAACATGTGGATGTCTGACAAATGGTTGGCCAGTCATTGATGGTTGTTGACAGAAAATAGATAATCTGGCTGTCACATGCCAGACTCCTCAGAAAACACTTATGCTAGTTTAATATCTGTTAGTTTATTCATAGTCTTACTTTTTATGGCCAGTATGCATACTCTGTCACTGTCTATGGGCCTGTATCCACCCATTAATTATGGCTATGACCTGAATTCCTGCTGTAGGGGGTTGATAGGTATGTTATCCATAGCTCTCAACCAATGGGGGACAAATGTCAACAAAACAGTGACCTAACCAGAGTACATCAGGAACAGTCAGAGACACCTTTACAATGTCAGAATTATTTCTGTGTGACATTGACACACTGAGAAGAGGTGAATTACAGTACATTGTTTGATTTTACAGGCGTGTACATCATTACTTAGTGTCACTATATCTAACACATAATCTACTAGCTTTTCTACAACAGACGGCCATTGTAGGAGTAGCAGGGGCAGAGCTGAGATTTGATTCAAAGCAGGGATTGTTGAGAGGCATGCCTGCAGCTGCTGGACAGCAGAGTATCACTGACATGTCAATACCATAGATATACTACAGGCCTACAGGTTGCAGTCCCTATTCCCCATAGCTCCATCCTCCCATCTGTGTCCCATTATATGAGGACATCTATTACATACCTGGTAGAGTGAAGTACTTCTTTTTTGAAGTGTTCAGCAGCAAATAGCTTGCAAAATCATTGTCTGTGCAAGCAAAACAACATACAGACCTGATAACCAGTTGCTTGCCTTTTGTAGGTATGCTCATTAACAGGTGATTGCCTGTGTACCAATGTGTGGCTCAAACTTGCTAACTGCATCCAAAACAGCAGAGTTGCACTTTCATTAGCCAATGACATGCCACCACATTGCAATATTTAAGGCCTTCATGTAGGCCTTTGCCCCTGTCTTAGTCTTTGAGATGGACATTAGTGAGGTGTGCAGACTACAGCATCATGTAGGGTAAGCACATAGACTGTCCACTGTTGAGATTTATTAGGTATATCCACAGTTGCCTGATATGTTTGTACAGTGTCCCATGACATTCTGATCAGTTGCAGTTCAGTGTTAAACACTGTGGGTTGAGGTCAGTAAGAAGAGAGAAACATATGAGTGTCACATGTCATTCTCATCAGAATATTCATGCTAATGCAGGCGCTGGTATTCTATCAGCTCACTATCTTTGTAGGGGCAAACTGTTAAATGTGTCCCTATTGCTGGACCTTTGCCTCCCCTTTATGTATGGTTTTGTCTCAATCTCTTCTTTTAGGGGGTTGTGAGGTATGGTAGGTCTGTAGCAGCTACCTTTACATACAGCAGTGAATGCTACAGACTGCAGCTGCTGCAGGCTAGAACACATAGGAGGAGTGTGAACACTTTGGAGGACAGCAAACTGTATGTGTAACTGTGGCAGCATTGGTAGCCCTGTCATTACAGCAGAGCCAGGGTAAGGGTACTCTTTATAGCACAATCGAGGCATGTGCATAAGGTACATCTGTTATGCAACAGTGCTAATAACAGAGTAGTTGGCGGCATATATAGGCTATTCATATATGTGCAGTATGCCCCTACTTGCAGGCCTGTGACTTGCAAAACTGGATATCAGATAATTCAGTAGCAGTAACCTGTGGGAATTAAAAGTGCATGACTCAGTCATTACTTGTTGGCTTCACAATAATATAATTGATGTGCAACATACTGGATTCGAGCCAGGACTGTGTGTGTCAAAAATGTTCTGTATGCAAGACATTTAACAGACTGAGCTACTGAGTCAGTGCTGGAGCAGTTGTAGTTGCCAAATATATGTGTGAATATACAGGCTGTGACACATGTTATTGACATCCATCAGTATGTGCATGACTTTCAAAAGCAGTTGTTCTGCAGCTGGGTCCCAGTTGAACATATGTACTGTGCCATGGTTCCCTTAATATGTGTGTTTAAAGATGTTGCAGGTAAACATTTACCTGCTATTCCAGGCCTCACGTACTGTCATTATTAGTCACTTGGCTGTCTACTGGTGTATTTTTTCATCAGAGTCCCAGGTGCACTTCCATTTTTTACATTAGGTTTGCTTTCAGTCTGTCAGTGGCAATCAATATGTATTACTGGAAACACCTGCTTTAACCAAGATTTCTGTGGCCTAGTGAGTTAATGTAGTAGGCTGTAGTTGAGAGGAGCCCAGGTTTGAGATGTGACCTGGGTGATTATTTTGTACATGTGCCTAACACTGTCAGAAACACATAAGGTCATTAAGGCACAATAAAGCTCATTTAGCAGGTTTGCATGTCGTGGTGCTCTGCATAGCTCTGCGCATTCCACAATAAGAAATTAAAAAGAAAATAAAAAGGGGGTGATAAGACAGGTGCCCATTTTTTTTAATAAGTAGAGAGTGTAATGTTGGGAAAGGGATGTAGGTATGTGTGAGGAGGTAAGTTCAGTAGGAGAGGATGCAATTGCAGAAAGACAAGACAGCAGACAGGAGCGGTGTTTGGCACATGAGGGGGTAAACACCTTGGATGGAGAGAGTGTTGTGGAATCTGAGCTGCATGCACCTCCAGATGGCAGCAGCATGACTGATATCCCCAGTGATGGGCAGTCAACACTGCTCCTTCACTACCCCAAAGGTGGCTATGTTGGAGGCTGGACACCAGGGCAACCCGGGCCCACCGGGTTGTCGAGTCTGTCCTACACATGGCTTGGTTGATCTTGGCTGACTACCACCCCTCTGCCACCATAGCTCTCAGGATAATGGGCCCCATCCCCTGAGGTGTTTCTACCCAAAGGTGGTGCAGCACCAGTGGAGGGGCACCACGAGCCTGCTTCCCAGACATGCCATGACCCGGTGCCACCGCTGGCTGTGGTAGGGTAGGTGAATCAGCAGGAACTGGCTTACCCTGTTGTGGTGTGATGATAGTTGTATAACAATGTGTATAGGTTAGTTAGGAACAAAACATTTTGTTAGTAATAACAGCATGCCAGAACATTGGAAATAACCCAATTACATTTCAATGCATATTGTATGGAACTCAACAATAAATGACATAACAGTCAGCATATTAACAGCATGCCAGTAACAGTTACAGCATAAGGCCAACAACATAGGTAATTCAACAAGATATGTTAATATGCAACCATTGTAATACATAACAGTAATAAAATACATGCCCCAAAATAAAGTTTATAGAACAACATATGTTAGTAGTAAACCATAACCAATGAATAATAATAATAATAAATGTATATGAAGATAAGGGGTGGGGAGAGAGAGAGATACAGTCCATTAGTACCATTATAGGCTGTATAGTTGACAACAGTAATGCTATCTACTCTACAGGTCTGTCCTTTCTTTATTTGTAAAAGTGCCCTATAGCTGCTGTAGTATGTCCACACCTCTCAAGCTATCTGTATTGGACAGTATGGGCCAAGCAGAATCACCTGCAGGTACACAACTATAAAGAACACTTGCACATCAGGTGGGCCTATATAACTACCAAGGTATACTGTGGGCTGATGTAGTGTTACTTTGCAATTGACATAATCATGTCAATGATACATCTGTGACAGGGATTACACAACAGAAATTACATTCTGTGACAGCGTGACACATGAAAGACATGTATGTGTACAGTACAGAGAGTAAGCAACTATCATACCATGCTTGGCAGGCATGGGGATAGAACCCAATAGTGACTGCAGAGGACATGTGCATCAGATGTATTAATTGACTGCAGCAACTTTTAACAGACACTCCAGGCATACAGCCATACCAAGATTACACATTTTATTTATTTTCTTTTATTATTATTGTACTTATTTTCTTTATTTTGTGCAGTATTATCACATTCCTGGTAATGAATTTAACAGTCTGTGACATCTGAACACACAATTATTTACACATAATATGAGCTGCCTCACCCCTTTTACCTGTAGTTCCTGTAGAGAGAATGTTATCTCTAATCAATACGTTACTGATACTATACTATTTTTGACAGGCATGTAGATAGAACTCAATAGCAGTGACTGTTTAACAGACACTCCAGGCATACAGCTTTACCAAGATTACATATTTTATTTATTTTGTTTTATTTTATTATTATTGCACTTATTTCCTTTAGTGTATGCAGTATTATCACATTACTGGTAATGATTTTAACAGTCTGTGACATATGAACACACAAATTATTTACTCATAATATGGGCTACCTCGCCCATTTACCTGTAGATCCTGTAGAGAGAAAATCTGTCATCATTACATAACTGATTCAGTAATATTTATTATTACATAGCACAGGACTAGAACCCTGGTCTGCGTGTGGCAAAATGTACTTCATACAGAACATTTAACAAAGTGAGTTGCTGAGTCACTTTGCTAGTTACAGATTGACTGATATTCCCTAGAGCTTACCTGGAAACAAAATATGACCTAGCAATAGTACCACCGTTTTATACTAGACTGCAGTGGCAGTTGAACACACATGCATGAAATTCAGTCATGACAGAGATGCTAGGTAACCTATACATTACATTACATTGCTAAATGAAATGCAAGTGTGCACATATTATTGTTAGTGGGTTGAAATATCAGGTCTAATTCCACACTTACTACACAACATTTATTAGAGATACCTTCATGTGCTTACTGGTACAGTTTCACGTTTTTTTTTTGCACAACAGTTATCATTATGCAGCTGTAATTCCACAGTTATTGCACTACAAACATCTTGCAGATACTTTATAATGGTTAATGCTCTACTCTCTTTCTTATTTGACTATAGATAGCATAATACATCTGTATTCACCACACTCATGGCACAACCTGGCCAAGTGCCCAGAATCTGCATCAATGTTGTGAGCCCTCTCCTCTGCAGCTGTTGGGAGAGAAGCACACCATTATGCATACCAGTTTAGCAGACTTTCAAGAATAGATATTAGTGAAACACAGATAAAAATACTTACATACATGTGGGGCATTCCCTGCCTACAATTCTTGGACCCAGGTGTCCAACAGAACCCCCTTTCTGTCTTTTCAGGCCATCATGGTGTTGACGTACCTGCTCACCTGTGTGGGGGACATCTGTCACACTGGTGAGTTCACAGTTTAGCTGTTCCCAGGCTTCCCAGGCTTCCTCCTTGCACTTTGAGTCCTGTTAACTTTCCTGCAGCAGCTGGTCATCATGGTTTTTGACAAGGAGTTGGACCATGACCCTGGACTCCTGAATGCCCCAACACTGCACCCAAAAGTGTGAACCCACTCCAACACCTGCCATTGTATCCTTCAGAGACAGAACTCCAATGGGATTATGCTGCATTCCCGCCTTTTGGGCTTAATTCCCACCCTTACTGGCCATTGGGCAATATTTAAAAATGCAGTGCATCGCTTATCATCGTGCAAACCAGCAAGGCTGTACTAAACAGTGTGAAAACTGGTAATTCTTGGCAGTGCTTAGCAGTGCACAAACCAGCCAAGTGGTGCCAAGCAGTGCATAAACATATTTTGTTTATGCAGTGCTCAGCAGGTATTAGCAGGTCTTAGCCGAACTTAGCTGAAAGCAGCAGATCAGAATTTAAAAATAATTACCATAATTTGTATTTGGAAAACAAATGCTTAATTTCCCTTCTAGGTATTCAGACCCTGCACCTATTGCACAAAAGGCCATAACTCTTCACATTTGGCTGCATTGATATGAGTAATTCTGCTATACTTTTACATATACCTCTGAGCTAACTTTAAGCACTGTTGAGTACCGTACTGCACCTCACAAACTCACTCAACTATGCTTAAACTTGACATTTTCATAACTAATTAAATATAACTGGTTTCTATTTTTAGGTGTCTAGTCATACCTCTCAACTGTACAGATTTTCGCAGAATGTCCAGATTTTTTACTCATATTTTGGTCCATTTTCCATAAAATTGTGTTTTTCTGGCAAAGTAATGGAAATCATTAAAGATTAAAGTTAGAAAATAATGACAGACATTTAAGTTTAAGGCGTCATACCCTTCAGAAAATTCATGTTAACGCAAAACCTGTTATTCTATCAACTTTCTATGTTTGAAGAGCAACATTTAAAAAATGTCCCTATTTTTAGGGCCTTTGTCCCCAGATGTCTCGCTCTAAGAGGTTGAGAGGTATGTGTCTGGTACATATCACTTTCTGTGCTCCATGCTGCACTGCTCAAACCTGCTTTTTATAAAAAAAAAATATTAAACTGCAATAATATAATGAGGATGGAACAGTGCAGGGGGTGTGTTGCTCATCTGTGGACACAGCATTACACTCCCTACACTGATTCACTATCCATGTTTCATGACTCTACCTCGGCAACAAGCCGTGATTAATATGTGTGGTGTGCTGCTGAGGGGGAACTGTGTACACAGACATGGTAACAGTCCATGTAGGCTCTACACTGTGCCTACACAGATTTGATTTAATCCTGGGTAAAAAGGTCACAAAGAAAAAAGAGTTAGTAAAAATCACAAAAAAAAAAAAAAAAAAACTGCCCAAGCTAGAGTTTTCAATGTATGATACCTTAAACCTCCTGTAATAGAGTCCCATGGCACATGTGTTTTTTTACTAAATGGTCTGTCTGTGTGACCTTTTTACTTTTTCATTTAGTTGTTAGTTGGGATGTTTTGCACACACCTTAATGTTTATGGGCATCAGCTGTGTTAACAGACCATGTGTTTCTAGACTATAGCAAAATAGTCCACTTATGCTGTGCTGATAAGGTGATAAGAAGGCCAAAATGTGCATATCCACAGCTAATAGCATTTGGCTTTGTTGGCCAGAATCTGTCGATAAAGACTTAAAATAGGAAAACAGGAGAAAGTCATGGACATTCAGAAGCCATATAGCAGAAACACTTGATGGCCTTAAGGAGTCATTTGCATATATCCCATGGGCCTCTATTACATGTGGCTTAAGATATCACACAGTGAAAACTTTAGCTTGGTTTTTCGTGTGGTTTTTACCAATTTCAGGTAATCTGCACAGACTGTAGAACACCTCAGATGAAAAAGATAGATCTGAAAGATACAATCTAAACAAGTAAGGGCCTAGGACAGAGCCCTGTGGGACACCCTGAGTATAACCAAGAATTTTACCTGTCCAGTTGCTGAATGATACTTGTCATGTCCAATTAGTAAGCCATGCAGCTATACATCTTATCAAGAATAAACCAATACCTAGTTGTTCTAATTTATTGATCAGTGCATTGTGTATGCATGACCCTGTCAAATGCTGAAGTTAAATTACATCACAGCACAACTTTTCATTCATAGTTGTTATTATATTCTTATAGAACATCAAGTTACAGGCAGTAATAGATCTATTTTCAACATATGCATGCTGATATATGGTTTCAAGACCCATCCATTCCAGTCCTGAAAATAACTTATCCAATATTACCTTCTCCATTATTTTTCCACAACATGAAAATAGACTTAATGGTCTGTAAGACTCTAGGTTTGTCCTACTCCCCTTTCCTTTAAAGACAGATTTAATAAGTGCATGCGGTCAGTCTTGAGGTATCTCCCCATATTGTTATATCCTAGTAAATAATAGATACGATGGTACTATACGTTCTAGTTGAAGTGTTTTCAGGTCATTATTACTAATTCCAGCTCCTCCCTGTGCTTTGTTTTGATGCAGTTTGCATTGTTTATTTTTAATATAGTCTAATTTGATTCCAGTATCTCAGGCTACATGGATGTCACTAGAACAACTTATTACCCTTTTTGTGGAGCTAAACTGTTTGTCATAAGATTTTGTAAATATATCTATAATCTGGTGTGCCTGAGAATAAATTTTGGAACCTACACAAAGTTTATCAATTTGTATGTCTTTACTCCTTCCACATCTGTTGTATCTATAAAATGGTTTCCTATTCTGCTCAGTATCTTTATATACATTTTCTTCAAAATGTTCTTAATCTTGTCTCACACTATACCTAATTTGTATGTCTGCCTGTTTATTTCAGTTTTTAAAGTTGTAGTTCAACCTCTTTTCCATTTCCTATATTTTTTGTCTTTCACCTTAATCAGGCATCTCAATTTTAGGGAAATATATCCTTCTGACATTGTATGTCTATATCTTGATGCTAAACAGTTTTTTGATTTTTTTGCACTTTTTAAAACTTTTCACTTTCTTTCAGCAGTTTTTCCACTGAGTGCATCGCTTTTACATAGTGACTGTTTTGTTTCCATATAATCTATAAATAATCTTCTGTGCATTGGTTTAGATTTCAGTTTGGCAGAATTATCCAACAAGAAATTAACCTTTATAACCCCCATGATCACTGCACATCAACAGTGATAAAACATGGCTTGAAGTAATAGCAATTTCTTTGGAAACACAAACACTGTCTAGTATGTTCCATTCCCTGGTAATTTTCTTTTACAATCTGAAGTAATTGTTGTTCCTGAACATATGTTGTGAATAACTTCCTAGCTAATGCTGTTGAATCAATATTATTCCAGTCTGTTTCAGGTAAATTTATGTCTCTAGCCACTAATATTCTTTCCTCCTGTGTTTCATGCAAGAAATGTATGAATTCCTCTAGGTCATCAACACTTGACTTTGGGGCTCTATATACTCCAGCAATTGTTATTCATTCCAGAGTTGTCTTTATTGTCACAGTGACACAGTATATAGTATTGGTGTTATCACTGAACATGTAGTAATCACAGGTCTCATAGCTATCTTTAGTCCTGCCACCTGATTTTTGTTAGAATGTCTGTTATAGTAAAAACATTTATGCCCTGACAGAACTGGCTTCCAGTCATAGTTCTTTAACAATGTTTCACAAACAATGACAACATAAATCTTGTGGGAATGCAGAAAATTTACCAATAAAAAATGCAATGTTAATGCCCCAACAACAATGAGAGATGCATCAAATTTTGTTATCTGACAAAAATCCTGCTTTGTGTTTGTCAAATATTGCAAAATATCTGCTGCAAAAATTATCTTCCCTGAATTTGACAACTGCACAATATCCTGTCTGAAAACGTGTGCCCAAAATGCTCTACACATTTCCATTTTTTAAAACAGGACATTTTTTTCATGTAGGTATTTCCTCAAAAAATATTTTTATTCATGATGACCTGACTCTCCTTTCTATATATGATTTGTAAAAAATATATCCTAACACTAGTATAAGCTATACTAGCTAAGAGGACCGTTAGTTTCCTACTAACAGTCAGAGAGTACTTGCAGATGTAATCATTTGTACTGACAAGAATAAAAACAGATCCATATTTCCTTACTTTCCAGGCTTTCTAAAGCTTTTCTCACAGCTTCTTTTTTCTTTGCCTGGTAAGCATAACACTATTCAGTGTTCATTATATTCTAAGCAAATGTAAGTATCAGCTCCTCTAATAATTAATCTCCACTTACAAGAATGGGCAGGATTCACGAAGCCTCCGTGTAAGAGATACAAGGCTTACACGGAGGCTGCAGTTAAACGGTGTGATGTCAGCATGTCATGCATATGCATGAGGGCATGCTGAATCACACCTAAGGCTAACACGGTCCGTGGAAGACAGTAGGGGGCGTGTCCGTAGGCCAAGCCCTGCAAGCGGACATGCCCCCAGAAGAGTAAAAGTGCCCAAAGTAAACACCCACGACAGAGTCCATGGAAATGTGAATAAACACAACACAACACATGCCCCCACAGACTATGAACATAAAATATATAAATGAACATGTTATATATTTTTTTTAAATCGTAAAGATGTTTGCCCGTGAGTGCGCTCGTTTGCACGGGCGTGCCCGTAGCTCAGCCACAGTTAGCAGTCAGTGGAAAAGCATATAAGAACTAAATATGCAAAGTAAGCCAAGAAGCAATAGCATAGCGGTAGAGACGTCGGCTGAAGAGCATGCAGTCATTGTTCGAGCCCCTACAGCATCAATTTTTATTTTTAGTAAAATAAGCACGAAACAAGTCCCTGACAAATATGTACACATATAAAATTATATTTTATGTAAAATGTAATGAAATAGTCCATTTATTTTGAAGAAATGTGAGATAACAAAACAATAAAAAAATGCGAGATGTGCCTATAGCTGAGCTACAGTTTAACAAGGTGAGTGCATCTGCCCGTAGGTGAGCAGTGGTTTAACAGGTGTAAAATGAGTGCCCATAGGTGAGCAGTGGTTTAACACGCTGAAACTGTGTGCCCCTAGCTGAGCTGAATGTAATATGCGTGCTAACAGCCAAATGAAGCGTAAACCAGCATACCCCATTTGCGCGGAGCTGCGCACCGCGCCAACAAGCTAACCGACGGGCAACGTTGAGCAAGCTGTATCAAAACTGCCTTTACACAGACACATCCCCTAGCCTGTCTAGACAGTCATAAAAAATAAAAAGCAGTGGCCAGGTTCAAACACAGGATACCATGCACCATAGTCAAGGTACTGAACCACTAAGCCATGACAGCAGTACCTAGAAATGCAGTAATAGCAAATATATAGGAATGAATACAAAGTGGAGCATGACAAAGCAGGTTTTGTGAAGTTGATACAATTCCAAAATGGCCAATCACAGATATGTGCGGGAAAAATGGCATATATAAGCCCCATAGGCGGGAATACACAGCATAAACAATTGTAGAACTAACTTGCAGCCAGAATGTCAGGAGTAGGTGAGGGTAGTTGCTTTCGAGCACAGAGGTGGGGCATTGAGGAGTCCAGATACATGTTCTGGCTCCTAGTCCACAATCATGAGGCCCAACTCATGCAGGGCCAGGTCCTGTGGGGAGCATATAGGGCTGAGGTGTGGGACCGGTTGGCTCATGATCTCACCAGTGCCACAGGGATTCCAAGGACTGGTGAGCAGGTCCGTCACCACCATGCGGACCTGAGGAAAAGTAAGCAGGACCAATTGAACCTTTGGATCCAGGAGGCCCGGCAAATGCCCAACGCCCCACTACTGAGTAAGTTACATTTAATTATGTATGTAAGAAATTAAACTAGCTGATATTATGGAGATGTGTATTCCAATATTACTTCATTTATATTACAGCTGCAGGTGTCCGTTCTGCGAACCGTAGAGCCTATGGCGATAGGCTTGTGCGGTTGCGCCACCAGGCAGGTCAGTAATCCACTCCCAGTAACTGTAAAGAAATATAAAAGTATGACAGTTAGCAAAAGAGTGCAGTGTAGTCACTAAGTAATAAAATGTGCAAGTAACAGTGTAAGAGTGTTTGCAAGTATTGATTACAAAAGTGTGTTGCAGTCTGTAATCCAAACAGAAAAATGAAAATGTCTGAAATAAAGTCTGAAATAAAGATGCCCCACCTGTAATATAATAGTACACAACCTGCAGCAGGCTGAAAAGTACAGCTGCAGAAGATGAGCAAATCACATGTGTGAAATATATCCCTGTTGAAATACTGAAACATGACAGAAGTGAGACTGCTGGAAAGGATTGTAATAACTACAGGTAAAACATGTCAATAAAGCCTAGAAGTAAGTACCATCCTGAATAGTAAAATGAAAACAAGTGAGAGAGTGTGAGAAAGAGTTATGAATCCACCAATAAAGTAGTAATAACCCCTGAATAAAGTATACTGCAGGCAGTACAGAATGAAATGAATGTAATAAGTAGAACCAAACTGCGAAATGTGTTCAAAGTGTTGCTGCAGCTGGAATGTGTATCCCAAAATCTGGATATGTTGCTCTCAGTCTGCAATATGCAGATAGTATGATTGTCTGAAATACCAAACATCCACAGTTGTCTATAGCTATATAAAGCAAATGTATCAGGATGATGTAGCTGAACA
This sequence comes from Protopterus annectens, assembly GCF_019279795.1. Classification (NCBI taxonomy): domain Eukaryota; kingdom Metazoa; phylum Chordata; order Ceratodontiformes; family Protopteridae; genus Protopterus; species Protopterus annectens. Next base: position 810,243,272 of record NC_056728.1, on the reverse strand, counting down.
AAGCCAGATATGAACGTGTATGAAGAACAATAAAATGTATATTGATGTAGCAGTAACAGTCCTATCACCAAATTGAAGTAGTTATCATATAGGAAACTGTAGTTAGAACAGTAGTGTGTATATATCTGCAGCTATTAGAAATGTACAGCATATGTATTGGTATTCAAAGGTGTTAATATTATTTTCTTCACCCCACCCTATAACCACATATAATCCATTCCACGTGAAATTGGTATGTGCAATCACAATTAACACCCCTGGACATTTGTCCTGTTGGGTCATAAATATTTGCAGTACGTTGATGCATCTACCCTGTTCATACATCCAAACCTGATGGCCTGTTGCCATCAATCAACCCTGCATGTTGTTGGACTGTGTATTGCTGTTCAAATTATGCATGTGTTATGCTCGCTGTTCAATGGTGTGAATATTTGGGTGTTTGGTTAATGGGAATACTAATGCATGCTGTTACAACTAATTGCGAATGGTATTGTATGTTACTAACTCAAACTTTCATGACATAATGCAAAACATAGGACGACAGGGAAGGCGGGTTCCAGCGGACCCACCTCTCCCACCTCAGCTGGCGAGTGCACCTGGCACTAGTGCCCAGTCTGGACCCTCCTCCGGTGGCCCTGTGCCAACTGCAGGTGGAAGCGCTGCAGGGGATGGGGCCCGTCCCCCCTCTGCAAGTGTGGCCAGAGGAGAACCACCACTCACCCTCCGTAGCGTCCGGACTGTGGTGCGTAGGGAGATCCGGGACTCTGTTCTTGGGCCCCTATGCCAGCTTGAGGCACAGGTGGCACAACTTATGGGCATGCCTGTTGCCCGGCCTACACAGCCCCCAGCACAGCCCCATCCTGGGCAGTGAAGGAACAGTGGCAACTGCCCATGGGTGGGGATATCAGTTCCACTGTTGCCATCTGTGGGCTCATGGGCTCTGGATATCCAAACATCCATCCCCATCAATTGTGTAACCCCCCCACACTTGTCAAACACCGCCCCTGTGTGCGTCTTGTTTGTCTTGTCTGTTGACCTACCCAATCTACCTCCCCAGCTATACCGACTTCCTTCACCTGACATACCACTCTCACCTGAAAAAAAAAAAAAGGGCACTCTGTACCCACAAAAAATTATGCCCCATACATAGCTGCCCATTCCGCACACATGTCTGCTGGACATGGAAACTATCAATTACAATTGGCTGTACAAGTATTATTGTATTATTGTTGTCCTGACACCTCTCTCAGGGGTGGAAGGTTTCAAATGTCACACCAAATTGCATACATATGCACAGCTGTTGCTAATGAAGAAATGGGCAGCTATGGGCCTTACCTACATCCCTCCTGCAAAACCCAAGCTTGTTTCCCTACTTTCTTACCCTCTTTGTGACCCCTTTTTCACCACTTTCCTGTCTCCCCATTTTCATTTCTTTCAAAGAAAATAGCGCGGGTGTGCAAGAAGTAAGCACTGTTAGCGGTTGTAAGCGGGTGTCTTGTGAGCTGAATGCCAGTGTGCATGCGGGAGCTCTGCGCAAACCAGCGCTAACCTGGTTACAACTGCTTAAAAGTGCCTTAGTTACTCTGATTGACAGGTCATGTAGTCAGTTCAAAAGCAAAATAAAATCCCACTGTCAGTCCCGAACCCAGGACCTTGGAAACAGTAGTCTGCATGACTTACCACTAAGCCATGACTGTTTTATAAGAACATTGTGCTACAATAAATATATCATTTAATAGTAGGAATGAATGTAAAGGGAATATAGAATGTGTAGTACACAAAGCATGTCATTCATACTTACTGTCAAAACTAGTGGATTTCCATAATAGTAGTGTGTGAACAGAAACAGCCATGCTAGTTGGTAGCTAGTAGGTAATAATGTCAGTTAATGTACATATATAAATGTATGTATATTTACATATATATATATATATATATATATATATATATATATATATATATATATATATATATATATATATAGTTGTAGGTGTCAGTGTCCATACACACTTACTACAGGAAACAGGAGAGAGGAATGGAGAAATGTGAATCTACAACACAGCCTGAATCATGAGAGAGATACTAACCTTTACACTCACAGAACAGTGTCCACAGCATACCAGCATGGACCCGCCCTACAATCTGAAAGGGCAACGCCTATCTCACATAGCCTTTTATAGCACTGTCCTGAAATCACAGTGAGAACTGCAATCAGTACACAACTGGCTGCATGCAATTAGAAAATGCAGGCTTACAATTGGTGCAGAGGCCATCACATGGACTTATGCAGATACCTACAAAAGCATCCTGTACTCACACTCCACACATGCAATACATTCATTGCACTGTCTGGAGGCAGACAGAGAGAGAGAGAGAGAGACAGAGAGAGAGAGAGAGAGAGAGAAAAAAATAAATAAATAACAACACAAACAACAACACACGGTACACAAACTGAGTTGAAGCTGTCAGCAGTGACAGTACCAAGCCATGCCAGCAGCAGCAGGAAGCTGTAGTAGCGGTAACACAACCAGCTGCAACAAACACAGGTAATGTAAAGTAACAAGTTAATAGTCTGCATACTTTGAACCCTCCATATGTGTCATAGGTCTGTATCTATAGGTATGTCCATGTGATATGTTGTGTGCACGTAGTTCCACCCAAAGGGGATGACTATACATTACATGTCATTCAGTGTTAGGCCATGATCCTGGCAGCAGTTTTCCATTGCAGTGAGGTCTGTCTGTAGGATGTGTGTGTCAGCTGGTGTAACGACTAAGGCGCTTAGTTAGCAGTCATCTGGGAACTTTGTCATCCACAACCCGCACATGTTTGCTTTTACATCTGAGAAATAAATACCAAACAAGAGGGGTCCTAGGACAGAGGCCTGTGGGATACCACATGTGAATGGCATTGAGTCTGACATGGCTCCTACAATATCGATATTATGGATTCTGTATGTCAACCAGTGTGCAACCCATCATGTGACATATGTAGTAACATGTAAGCTAATGAGCTTGTCTATGATGCCTGAGTGGAGTACTGTGTTGAAGGCCTTAGGCAAGTCCAGGTAGGCTGTATGGATTGTGTTGCCCTCATCAATGGCTGTAGTGACTGTTTTGAAAGGTCAACCAGGTTCAAAAGGCAGGATCAGCCCATCACAAAGGCAAACTGGCCAGGAACAAGTGTCTGCAGGTACCCAATATCGCTGTATACGCGTCCCATACTGAATCATCCCATAGCTTTGCAGACCAGGCTGGTTAAGCTTATGGTGCGGTAGTTCCCAGGGTCAGTAGAGGTGCCTCCTTAGTGGAGTGGGACCACTGTTGCTGTATGCCAGTGTTCAGGTACATATCCCATAGTACAGCCAAGGTTAAATATCAGTCTTATATGCGGTTGTATGTCCTCTTGGAGTTCACGTAGCACACATCCAGGGATACCATCAGGTCACATTGATGCTGTGTGTTCTGCTTTGCTGAGGGCGGCCCTCACCTGGACATGTGAGATGATAGGGAGGTTACATTCAGCTGTGATAAGTATTAAGTGTGGGGGAGAAGGAGGGGGGATACATGCACCGAACCTGTCTGCAAGAATGTTGCCAATATCTGTGTGTTCGGTGAATGTTAAGTAGGTGTGTAGTGACTCAGAGCATATCTGAGGCGTTTGGTCCATATGTGTAACATAACTGAAGAAGGCCTTGTGGTTATCTATAGTGTTCGTGGCCATTTCCCTCCCAGAGTAGGCCGTGGATGTTGTTATGAGAGACCGTAGCTTATTACCAGTGCTGACCACAGATGCCTTCCCTTAATGTGAATCTGCTCTGTCCTGCAGTAGCCTCCTTCTATCGTTATACAATCTGCCTTTGGCTGGGGTCCACCGGACAGGATGCCTAACCTTTGTGCATAGGGTCTGGGTTAGAAATGTGTGTGCATGTTCCATGCAATCTTTGGGATGTCCGTGGGAAGCATTGCAAAGGGGTCAGCAGTGTGGGTTGTGGCTTCCACTGGCCCAGTGGGCTGCATGGATACCATCTCAGTCCTAACAAGTGAATAACTGTCTAATCACATACATATCAAAGTAGTCTACTGTGCTGGTGGTGGTGGTGGTGGGATATGTATATCCAGGCCGAGTAACTTGTGTCCAGATCACACTAGTGGATGGCGTTCCACATACAGTACCTTGGTATGAAACCCAGAGTGAGGTTGTGCATTGGACCCATCACAGTGTGCTGACCGATGGGGCATGCTACTATGTTGTATGGAATGTGGCAGGTATTGTTGCACAGGTGTTGGCTGAGCACTGATATCTGGCCATGTACTTGTGTATCCACCAAGAGACACACACATGCTACATATGGGAGTAGTAGTATATCACTACAGTTGAGTATCATGTATAGTATGTGTGCCATATATTGCTGACATAGTCTGCTGATATCCTGTTTGTGTTCTCTTCCAGGGACATGGCGTGTCAGCATAATCCTGCCTGCTCTGCAGCAGAAGATGAGGAGATACACCAGAGCCTGGTGCAGGATTATGACATACTGTTTTCCTGCACCAGCCAGAATCAGCAGGAGAGGGCTGCACTGTGGCAAGACCTTGTCCATAGGGTAAATGACATTGGCACGCATAATAGGACATATGAGCAGGTACGACATCACTGCAGTGATTTAATCAGAAATGTCCGTCAGCGTGCGTCGGATATCCACAGGCAACAGGTTGCCACAGAAGGTGGGGTGGCCACACATCCCCCCCTCACCAGACTGGAGGGGCTACTCCTAAGTGTTGTGGCTCCAGCCCCGGAACAGCAACAGCAATACACCTGCATCATGATGGAGGCTGGATCCACACAGCAGCACGACATGGAGCGTGCAGGTAATATGCCATATGTACACTTGACTGTTCTGTACACTGTTAGTTTATGCATGTGTAAGGTGTGTCCGTGGTATGTAGCTGTCAACATAGTATGTAATTGTGCAGGTGTGATATTGCCAATATCAGCAGCTGACGTGTGAAAGGCAACTGGTGTACTACTGCACTGTATCATATGCAGTATCAATGGCACAGTTGTGCCCACTGACATTAATCTCCTCATTTCTGTAGGTCCCTCCAGTGTTACAGCAAGGCAGCCCATCCATGCTGGTGAGTGTGTTTTAACAATACCTATAATAGTCCTGATAGTGCTAGTAATACTAGTGTAACTCAGTAGTGCTCTGTGTGTAAACTGTGGGGTGTGCATGTGTGCATGTGTGCCTGTGCCCACGTGTGCATGTGTGCATGTGTGCCTGTGTCCATGTGTGCATGTGTGCATGTATGCATGGGTGCATGTGTGCACGTGTCCACGTGTGCATGTGTGCATGTGTTCATGTTTGCATGTGTCCACGTGTGCATGTGTGCATGTGTGCAAGTGTGCATGTGTGCATGTGTGCACGTGTGCATGTGTGCATGTGTCCATGTGTGCCTGTGTCCATGTGTGCATGTGTGCATGTGTGCATGTGTGCATGTGTGCATGTGTGCATAAGTGCATCACTGGTAACATTGTGTAGACATTGTAAACTGTGTTTCCTGTCTTCCTCCCACAGGTTCTGGTGCTGCTCTGGTGTCCTGCAGCAGGGAACCTGAATCTGGTGCCACAGGTACTTATAATGATATCTGTGTAATGGCACAGGAAGGTGTGTCAGGGTCCGTCATTGGTCAGCCAATTGACAGTACACAGCTGTCATCCCCATCAATGCGCACAGTCATCCTGCCAGTACATGCTATGTCATCATTGTCCCTAGGTGATGGACAGGATACAGTGAGCATTGACCAGGGTAATGTGGTATCTGTGGCACATGCTTCCCCACACAGCAGCCATGGGCAGGGTCCTGCGATGGTACCACACAGACAGTTGCCCATGGGTTCTCGTGGGAGCATCCGTGGGCATACTGCCTCTGGCAGACGTGCCCAAAGAGATCTGTCAACCTCAGCTATGTTTCAGGTGGTCATGCAGGCACAGTCACGTATGGAAAGGTACACCAGACAGGGTCTGAGGGAGCTGAGAGCATGTCACACAGCCATGACTGACAGTATGCGTGACATCGTGGATGCTATTCGTAATTTCACCGATGTCATAGACAGACATTGTGGGGACATATTACAGCAGTTCCACAACCATATGTCCATGAGCCAGGGCAATGGTGGGCGGTTGCGGCATCAACGTGGCCGTATGCCAGCAACAGCAGCAGCTGGCAGTCGGCGCGGACAACAACAGGCCCGCGGACACCCCCATAGTGCCAGCAGCAGCCCCAGCAAAGCTGGGTCTGTGCTGTCATCAGAACGTCCCAGGAGACCACGTGCACCTGGCTCTGGACAGTCCCAACAGGGTCCTGTGTCCAGTCAACACACTCCCGCTTCTGATGACAGTATCCAGTCTGGTTTAGTACTGGATACGGTCCATAGCACCCCTGCCAGGCACAGGTACAGTGTCCGTGCCCACAGACACTGATCTGTATGACCTGCCAGGTGCAGTCTGTGGGTGTCCACAAACTCCTGTATATGGCAGCCATGAGGTGTAACTGTGTGCGTGCATACACACATGCGAAATGTTAACACCTAGGGCTACCACATACATGCACACACTGCACCAACAGTGCCCCACCTTGTACTGCTGTCCCTCACCAACACACATACACACACATGTCAATTGGTGGTATCAGTGGCAGACTCAGGCATACCTAATTCACACCCTGTGCATATGATGAAACTGTGCCACCTCCTGCAATCTCCAACATCAGTGCAGGAACAGGTAAACACGTTGCTGATGCACAGGGTGACTACATAGAAGTGTATTAGTAGTATCATGTTGGTAACAGTACAGTGTGCTGATATGACTGTGTGTATATCCCAGCATGCCTGATACAGTAACTGTATGACTGTCCTGAATTGTTATCTACACCCATAGTACGTACCAAAGTGGAACAGCTGCACATTATTGCATACCGGTGGTAAGGATGTCAACAGATAGCCACATACATGGGTAGCACAGGGGGGAAGCTAATGCAAGCAGTGATACGCAATGATGGACATGTACAGTAATGGTGGCAAGTTGCCCACAATGACTATGCAATGTGGATGTTTGTGCATGTTGATATGTGTGCAGTACCAATGTAATCCAAATCACAATTAACTATGACATAATATCAGTTCTACCATGGACATCTGAGCTGTGCATTCCTGGGTACATGTTGATAGTGCCTACATATTTGCACTGTTACCTACTGTTAGTGTTACCCCTTCTTTGTTGTACAATGGACTACTTCCAGCCCTGCTTACTGTAGCTTTGTTTGCATGCATGTTCGCTTGGGGTTCCCTGGAGCACTGCTTCCACCTGCAATGCAGAGTTACAGTGCTTCTGTGGACTCCTAGTGACATCTGCATAGCATACTATACGTATGTCAAGTTTACACATGACAGAACGTCACTGTCTGTCCTGTTCGCATGTACGTTGCCTGTGACACATTGCACATGTCTTACCTGGCATTTACCCACGTGCACAGTCATATATGCCAGTGCTATGAAATCAGTAGCAGTACATCCACACATACACACCTTCAGTATGTTGTTCCCCATTGGCCCTATGTGTTGGTAATCACCATGGCAATCACACTGCTATGGTAGCATGTGCAAAGGTAACCTGTGAATCACCTCTATGGTCCAGTTGTGGTTTATGTGAGTCATGTGGCAATGTCACAGCTGCCACATGTATGCAGTCAACCTTCACCCCTGGCCAGGAACGTACAACACATGTGTGGGATGCCACCACATAGCCAATCTGGGGACTGAGCACTCTGAATCCAGTAATGCCATACCCTGTCAGGTGGCATGACATACTACAGTGACTACAATACCAGTCTGACATACACCCACACTGACAGCAATCTGAACACACTGGGGCATACTTGGAGACTCAGAATAGCATCCTGCCTGAGCATCACACACCTCCGCAGCTGGCACACAGGCATAAGTTACATCGGAACAGAGCACATGCCACACATTGCACACACATCCCATGTGCCACACACTCACAGCCTGTAGGGCTACACAACACACCTGCTACAGATGTGTCAGGTACCTCTCTTGGCCGCTGCAGTGGGGTCCCGCTCAACAGGCTGTACATGGTGAAGGTCACAGTGATATGCCTGTGGGGCACTATGGTCCACCACAAAACACATGCATACAGGTCAGTCAGAGGCATGGAAACATATGACTCAGTCATTGACCATGCCACTATGGATGACCTGAGACATACCTCCCTGGACTACATGATAGGGAACATAGAAGGGATCTCTCAGCATGTGGCATGGGCCAGTATGAGCCTGATCTTGGTTGCCATCATACCCTCACCAGGTATGCTACCACTATATGTAGGAAGGGTGTTCTATGTCTACATTCTGCTCAATCTCCAATGTCATTCATAGGGTATCCACTGGCTGTCAATGTGTGCTTACATGCTAGGAAGCCACAATGATTTGAGGTGCAGCTTGCACGTGACACCCATGGGCCATTGTATATTGGTGAAGCCCCTTGATACACACATAGTGCCTTTTGCTGCAGGACACGGATTACATAGCCACCTCCGTGGGTATCACACAGGATAGGGCACTAACAGTGATGCTACACAACACCAGCAGTGTACACCGCAAGATGCATGCACTGGACACTGTCCTCAGCACGGTGAACTGCAATGTCTGTGCAGTACCAGAGTCCTGATTCACGGCTCACAGGTGCAACCCATCACTGCCAGGTTATACCTCATACCATGCCTGTCGTCCCCTACACAAGTAACACACATGGACAGGGGGGTGGTATCCCAAGGCACCACAGATACACACACCTCCAGGTTGTTGGCACAGCACAAAGCATCAGGGCCTATTCATGTGCAGCTAACAGTGTGTTGGACTGCCTTCTGGTTCATAGCCTGGCACACACAACCCTCCCATACACAGGAAACCCACCTATCCTCCATAACAACACTGGCAATATGGCAGTCTCAAGAAATGTCTTTATATGGTTGGACTGCATCCAGCCAAACATTGTGCGTGAGCATTACTGTAGCTACAACACACTAGCTGAAAGGTTCCCAGCATGTGGTCACTGAATTGCAGTGGAATAACATGTTCCCACTCCCACAACAGGTGGGAACATGCAGCACCTGTTCATTGACTACATGTAGACTATATGGCCCAGACCAGATGTGTATCCCCTGCTATAGGTATTTTACCATGTACAACCCACACTGTATAGACACATACCGCGTGTGGCCCCTGCACAGTAAGACACAGTCATATTGTTATGCATTGTGAATACCATTTATCCATTCGAGGCATGTGTCAGACATGGTAACTACTGCAGGTCACAGGTATTTATGTGTATGTGTCACACACATACATCATGTGTGCATTGCCATTGCTGGTTTAGGCAATGGCATGCATTGTTATGCACAAAGACCCACACAAGGTCATATTGTGTGACACAACCACACGTGGCAGTTGTGGGTTTCCAAAACATACCTATCTGTGCTCTGACAATGGTAATAGACCCAGTAGCGGAGTGCACTATTGGCATTACTGGCCAAGTAGCCCTTTTTGGCTGTGCTGATAGTGTAGTGACATCCCCTGTGTTTACTGGGGGAATATGCAGCATCTGGTGTATTGTAGTATTTGCCAAAAGGATCTGTTTTCTCACACTTGCAATTACATATACCCTACTATCCCCACACACACACTTGCCATTTGCAGGATTCATACCCTTACCTAATTATGTCACAACACGTGAGAGAGACGCATTAGCAAAGCGCACTATTCGGATTATTAGGAGGTTCTTCTTCTCCAGCTGTACTTATAGGGTGCTGACATCATCAGTGTTTGGAAAGGGTAATGTGCATCATGTAATGTGATCTCCTGATTGCCAAAAAGGCACATGTTTTTCACACAGAATTGCACACACACAAACTTCCCACATCCAAACACACACACACTTGCCATTTGCAGGTTTCAAACTCCTACTTAACTATGCTATGACACTTGAGAGAAACGCTTTAGCGAAGTGCGCTATTCGGATTACTGGATGGTGTCCCTTCTCCTGCTGTACTTATAGGGTGCTGACATCATCCGTGCTTAGATAGGGGAATGTGCATCCTGTAGAGTGCTTTCACAGTTACCAAAAGGGACATCTCCCTCACATAGGCTTGCACATACACTAACCCCCCCCTCCACACACACTGGGCAGTTGCAGGATTCAAACCCCTACCTAACTATGTTATGACACTCGTGACAGACACATTAGCGGAGCTCGCTATTCACCTTATTGGGAGGTTTCCCTTTTCCTGCTGTACTTATAGGGTGCTGACATCATCAGTGCCTAGATAGGGGAATGTGCATCCTGTAGAGTGTTTTCACAGTTGCCAAAAGGGACATCTTCCTCACACAGACTTGCACACACACTAACCCCCCTCCACACATACTGGGCAGTTGCAGGATTCAAACCCCTACCTGACTATGTTATGACACTCGTGACAGACGCATTAGTAGAGCGTGATATTCGCATTACTGGGAGGGCTTCCTTCTCCTGCTGTACTTATAGGGTGCTGACATCATCAGTGCTTAGATAGGGGAATGTGCATCCTGTAGAGTGTTTTCACAGTTACCAAAAGGGACATCTCCCTCACACAGACTTGCACACACACTGACCCCCCTCCACACACACTGGGTTGTTGCAGGATTCAAACCCCTACCTAACTATGTGATGACACTCGTGACAGACACATTAGCAGCACACGCTATTCGCATTACTGGGAGGTTTCCCTTCTCCTGCTGTACTTATAGGGTGCTGACATCATCAGTGCTTAGATAGGGGAATGTGCATCCTGTAGAGTGCTTTCACAGTTGCCAAAAGGGACATCTCCCTCACACAGACTTGCACACATATCAACCCTGCTCACCCACCCACACACACACACACACACACACACACACTGAGCATTTGCATGGTTTGAACTCCTACCTACCTATATTATGACACTTGAGGGAGACACATTAGCAGAGCACGCTAACCGAATTACTGGGCATCTGGTCTGCACCTGCAGTATTTATAGGGTGCTGACATCTTTATTTCTACAGAGGTATGTACATCTAGTACTACCTGTCAGGTGGGGGATAGCATATATATGCATTTGCAGCCACCTACGTCAGGGTCAGATATGCACATCGCACTGGCAGGTTATGTTCTATACCATGCTTCGTGACCACAGGACCTGTAACACATAACACAACCAGTCCAGAACACCACTCCCACATCCAGGACACACACTTTGCTTCCCTGGGAACAGTGCCGGGATATGCAGGTGTTCAAATACACCATTCCAGTTGTTAACATCAAGTACAGGCATATTGTGTGTGGGAACTACTCAGGCCTCTACACTTTACCCTACAGCCACTACAATTTGTGGGTCCATGTGCTATGGCAGACCAACTCACCACAGCCACATGGGGGAATACATATTGCACCTGTCCATCTGCAACATGGGTACTCACTGTTCCACACCAGAGGTAGACCACCATTGTTGATATCTGACCATACCCACCTTTCCCTGGACATCCATATCCCATCCCCACCCCCAGGCAAGGTTGTCACTGCAAACAAACTGTATTTAGCACAAGCAGACTCTACACTTGTGAAGACTGGGGTGGACGACTTCAAAGGACCCATGCTGGGGGACTATACTGGCCACTCTGCATAATCCTTGACAATTGCATTCTATGAGCATGTGTAAGGTTTGCATTGATCATGCTATCCCACATATACCCATGACTGCTCCACAACAAGACACCTGTCAGGTGTACACCAGCCATATATGGGCCGTCCAACAGACAGAGTGAGCTAATACATTGCAGAGCTGTAGCCCACAGAGGGAGGACATCTGTGAACAGTACCAGCATGACACTTCATTCCCACATAATCATCACAACACAGTGTTGACAGTGGAATTGTCCAGACAATGCAGATAGGGCTCCCCTCAGTCTGTTATTGATGCCCACTTACTGTTAGAAGTCCTCAGCAACCCTCTTCCAGCACACACCAACAACATGGCTGTGGCTTAGCACATTCAAACCCTGGGATCTCCACTGTGCCCCTGCTTGACAGAGGCACAGCTCACTAGCCTCACACGTTGCCTTATGTGACTTACTTTACAGTGGCACAGTAGCCTACTGTACTGGGGATGCAGATGCCAAGCACACTATGGCTAAGCTGTCATTCCCTAGGGCAACAAGCCTAGTATTGACCTCTACACCCATATGTTCAATTGTCAGATGCACAATATTTGTTGTGCTGTTAGACTGTTTGCAGGTCTTTATTGCCATAGCATTCCCTGTTCCTATGAACAACTTGTGTATCTGTGGAAGATGTTTGAATATGATGGCGATCCACTATATCACTTATGTCTCTGTAGTCATTTACTGTGTGCACTGGGCAGATTGCTGTGTTGTGGTTGGTTCCTGGAATGACTGCATTACAAATACCAGATATGTGTGGCCAACTGCTAAACGGAGATATGGCCTAAGTCTGTGAGCATGCCCAGTTCAGCCTTTCCATGGCATGTTGTCTGACATATGCCTCATTTATCAAAGTGTGTGAGCATGCCCAGTGTGAGCTTTCCATATGTTGAACTCTGAAGTCCACCACATATTTGGGTGTGTGTGAACTTCAACAATATCTTACATTTATGGTTGTGTGTTGGGTGTCATGTTGTGTACTAACTGGCCAACTGCTTCGTGTCTGCCACAACAGGGATTATACTGTGCCTGCAGGATTGCATGGGATACTTTGCATACAGTTGTCAACATCCTTTCATAATGACCTAACACTGTAGTACCGTATAGTGTACTGGTTCAGTACTTTCACTGTGGTGGACAGTATCCTGGGCTTTAGTCCTTTCACTGCTTGACATCTTCATAGTGAGCACAACAGACTGTGTAGGGGCCAGTTGTGCACATATGACCATGTTGCATTATGTTCAGATATGGACTACCTACACCAGGCTTGTCCAACATTGGTAGTGTATTCCACAACATAGGTGGACATTGGCAAACACTAGCGATGTTCCCTAGGCCATTTCTGATGCTAGTCACAGAGTGTGTTTGTCCTTCGACACACATTGTAACTGGAGTTTGCCATGACATATGTCATGGTTAGTATACTGTGCCTCCGTCTACCTCTGACATAACAGTGATGCCCAGGGTTAACCTACCATCTCCTATCCACTCATCAGGATTCCTCTTGAGGGGTGTCGATAGGTGACTCTCTGGCTAACCTGTACTGGGAGTTTACTCAAGAGTGGGGGTGCCTTCTGTGTTATGGATCATTCTGTACAGCTTGTCCTATGTATGTCAGTGCTGGGGTTCAGGTCTCTCATGTGCATAGCTCACTGCCATTCAGATTGTACAAGGTGCAGCATGTTCATTGATTCCAGCTTGGACATGGCTTCATACATCAGGCACAGCTTGCCTCTGGGTGGGCAGTATGGCAGTGTGTGGAGCTGCAGTTTGTTTACTCAGGCAACACATGGCATCTGTTCATGCTCTTTGCTACTCCTGGTGGGGTACTGTTGTGGACTTTACAGTTGATGGAGGTGTCTGCTGAGGTATATCCCACAGGGGCTATTGTAGTCAATTGTGGCTGATGAAGGATGACTGCAGAGCCACAGTGACCTCCCTTATCTACATCTGACAACCTTCATGATTGGGTGGGTATATGGTATGTTTCTGTGAACACTACAGCCACATGTTTGTCCAATGCAGGATATCTATCACCTTGTGTCCCCAGGTCTCTCATTGCATGTTAGGTACGTAATGGGTTAACACCTGTGTGGTAATTTGTGGGCACTTACTGTATATCCATGGTGGTTGTCTATACACAGTTCTGCAATTAGCTTGCTGACATTGCTATGGCTCCAGTTGTCTGTTTCTATATGGCCCTTTTGTGGGTTGCTTGTGTCAGCTGGGGGTTGGATATGGTGGGCAGTTTGTACTCCTCTGCATACATGTTCAGTCACAGTCCTTCCATGTTGGCCTGTACCTATGGGACATATATACAGAACGGGGGAGGTCCCAGGACCAAGCCTTGTGGGATGCCACTCATATCTGCTTTGTAGTCTGACATGGATGCAGCATGTCTGACCATGTCAGTTCTGTCCTTGGTCTGGTTTGCAACCCCTCTACTGACATAGGGGTTTATATTTAAGCTGGTGAACATATCCATACTGAACTCATAGGGTATTGTCTGGAAGCATATGCACGGTCCAGCTACCCTGTGTGGACCACATTGCCCTCATCAATGACCTTAATGACTGTTTTAAATGGGTCAAACATGTTTAGGGGCAGGATCTGCAGTTACGACAGCCACACTGGGTAGGGTCCGGTGTCAGTAGATCCACGATAGCTTTATGTCCACGGTACATACTGATCCTTTCCATAGCTGTGCAGACCAAGCTTGTCAGGATCCTGGGGTGGTAGTTTGCAGTATCCATTCAGGCAACACCTTTGTTGTGAAGGACCACTGTTGTTGTACACTGCTCTTTGGGTACATATCCTGTGGTAAGGCTGACATTGGGCAGTAATGTGATTTGGCATTCCATTATTCTTGGAGTCCATGTTGGCCTCAGCCCAGGACACCATCACATACCTTTGCTGCTGTGTGTTTTGCTTTGCAGATGATGGCTGTTACCTCAGCATCTGCAATGTCAGGAGACCAGCAGTCTGCTGGGATAGATATTTTGCATTCTGGGGGGGGGGGGGGGTTTGCAATGAACCTGTCAGGTTGTATGTTGGCAATATGTGTGTGTGTTTGGTATGTTGTTTGTAATATCTGTGTGATTTGGAGCATATCTGTGAATTCCCAACATGGTTCCTACCATCAGTTAAGTAAGCCTTGTGATTATCCTTAGTGTCCTGTACAATTTGTATCTTCATATGTTCATGGGTTCATACTAGGCTATCCACCCTAGGGCATTAGTAAGCCAAGCCAGAGTGTGTGTGTCTTTCACGCCTTGCTATGTGACTATTATGGCCATTTATGATTTTCTTTACGGTGCTTCTGCCTGGGCGTGACACAGTGAAGACCCCAGTGTACATGTCGATCATCCATCCACTTGGCAATATTCCTGTTGAGGGGTGTCAATGAGGGTCTGCCTAACATGGATTGGGATCCTGTTTCTGGGTGTGGGAGCCTCTGGGTTATGTATCTGTCCCTCCAGCACATCCTATTTCATTATGTGTTGAGGCTGACATCTGTCACTCTCACAGCTCCAATGGCTTTGATTTCCTGTGGTGGAGCATGTCCATTACTCCTGTGTTGGACATGGCCTTGTACAACAGACATACAATGCCTCTGTGTAGGCAGTCTGTGACTGCATTCAGCTGGGGTGTCTACAGCCAGGCACATTGCTTATTTACATTTACCTTTGGGGGGGCCTTAGGTTTTAATTTTCATGCATACTACATCCCCTTTATCTTTCTTTATGGGGTTTTTTTTTTTGGGGGGGGGGGGTTTATATTTCCCCCCCCCCCCCCCCCCCCCCCCCCCCCCCCCCCCCCCCACCCCACCCCCCCCCCCCCCCCCCCCCCCCCCCCCCCCCCCCCCCCCCCCCCCCCCCCCCCACCCCACCCCCCCCCCCCCCCCCCCCCCCCCCCCCCCCCCCCCCCCCCCCCCCCCCCCCCCCCCCCCCCCCCCCAAAAAAAAAAAAAAAAAAAAAAAAAAAAAAAAAAATAAAAAAAAAAAAAAAAAAAAGAAAAAAAAAAAAAAAAAAAAAAAAAAAAAAAAAAAAAAAGAAAAAAAAAAAAAAAAAAGAAAAAAATAAAAAAAAAAAAAAAAAAAAAAAAAAAAAAAAAGTTAGTTTAGGCCCTTTTTTTTTTTTCCTTTTTTTTTTATTTTTTTTTTTTCTTTGGGGGGGGGGGAATTTTTTGGTTTTTGGGAATTGGGGGGCCCTTTTGGAAAAGGGTTTCCCAGGGGGATGCCAGGGGTTGCCCTGGCCGGGGGGGGTTTTTTTGGCAAATTTTTTTTTTGTCTTTGTTGTTTTTTTTTTTTGGGAGTACATACTCAGAGAGCTCATCCATGTCTCTTTTCATGTAGTCCAGGGAGGTACATCTCAGGTCATTCACACCAGCATGGACAATGAGTGCATCATATTTCTGCTTGCTTTGGGGTGACCTGCGTACTTGTGTTATGTGGCATATTGTGGCAGCCTACAGGCAGCTTACTGTACCCTTTCCCTTGTTCAGTCTGGTGAGTGGGAAAGCAGTGTGTCTGCCTATACAGACACCTATTACAACTGTATCAGGCATGTTGTTTCTCCTTCTGGCCTGTAACTGTTTGGCACACCAGCTTTGTGTACTATGTGTTGCATGTCCTATGTTTGGTGGTTGTGCTTGCTTGGGATCTGCTTTGGAGGCCTCTGTTGGTGTGGTGTGTTTGTAATTAGGGCCTCCGGGAATGTTTTTCTGTGTTTATGTGTTTGGTTTACAGTTGTGATAGGTCTATGTGGGACTGGGTTTGTGGTGTATGTGGTTACCTTATCCTCCTGACTAGTTTTGACAGTACTGAGTTGGGGGAGCTCAGCCTCCGGTTTGGATAAATGGTTGCATCTCTCACATATATTTGTATTTATTGGGGGGAGTTGTGTGTTGTCTGTGTACTTGGGGCAGGTGTCACATTGCCTCTGGATTCACAGATTCTACTTGTTGTGGCTGGCCTTAGTGGATTGTATGTGTGGACATATTTTATTGCCATACTACTGATCAGTGATTACTTCCCTTTTTATGTTTGCTCTATCATGTAGTAGCTTCCTCATTCTCTTGCATGGTTTGGTAATGGCTGGAGTCCAGCATGCCAGATGACTGCGTGTATGGCATTGTGTCTTGTTGTTATTTGTGATTGCATAATCCAAGCATTCCTGGCTGTGTTCATGGAATGCCTGTATAACATGTTCTGCGGTGTGTCCCATATTCTGCACTTGCGCAGGACCTTTTGTGGATTCCACATCGGTTTGGAGGGGTGCAACCTATGCGTTACACATGTTTTTCACTGTGGTTTTCTGGCCAGGGACTGTGGTCAGGATGTGTATATCCAGTGCAATTACTGTATGGTCTGGTCTTACCAGTGAGGGATACACTTCTCATCTTGCCATTCAGTACACATGTTGCTGATTATCACATCCAGTATGCTTACCCCTCTTGTGGGAGTGGTACGTTGTTCCTGGGCATTTTGGTTTATGGATTCTGGAACTTTTCTCCTACTGTGTTGGTGCTAGTATAATGCTCCCAGTGTATGTCTGGGTATTTTCAGTCAAGCAATATAATGTGGTTTGGGGGGCTTGATATATTCATGTATTCCAACATAGGCCAGGTGCAGTTCCTGGTATTAGGACAGTAGTCTGCAGCAGGCTATATACTGGGAGGCGGTTTTAGCCATTGGTATTTGACCATGGCTAATCCATGCTGCTTCTTGTTGTGGTACCAACATGGGGGTGTGGTTATCCTTGACATTTATTGCTAGTCACCCTCCTTTTGTGGCTTGTTCCATGTTTTGCAGTATGAGGTGTAACCTGGTAGTGTTAGGGTGCTGATGTGAGCCTTGACCCAGTTTTCTATTACAGGACTGATATCAACATTCTCCATACTGTGTGCATTTACACTGCACGCATCTTGCTGTTTAGACTTCTGGCATTGGGTAGCATTACATCTAGGTTCCTATCCCTTGTGGTACCTATGAAGGTGGGTTTGTGTTTTGAGACTTACCTATTCAGGGCATGCTGTGGGTACTGACAGCCTTTGCCAGTATCCATGGGGTCTGGACTGATAGGTGCATGCCACCCCTAGCAGGTGGTGCATCATGTCATGCTCTGCATGTCTTCCCAGGCTGAAACACATTGGCTCCCCTTTGACTAACTGCATTACTTCAGACAGTTATTGCAATTGATCATCCCATCGTCATTTTGTGGCTTCATGCTTGGTGAGGGTGGATGTTAGTCAGGGTCCTCAGGTGTGCATATAGTACATGGTGTTACATTACTTAACACATGGCATTCATGCCTCAGGTGGTGCTGCAGGGCTGCCTCTGTCGGATGCGCATATTACACTCCCTGTACATGTTTGTGAGCAGGTCATGTCATTTTAGGCATCCCTGTTATTATTTGAGTGAGTCAGAGGGGCTATCATTCCCAGGGTTCCTACTGAGCCAGTGTATGTGCTATGCGTTGCCTCTTTGCCAAGGCCAGGGCATACTGGGCACGCCTCCTTCTGCCTACTGGGGCAGGCTGAGGTTGTTCCTCCTCCAAGTCACGCTCTGCCTGTGATGGCCTTGGCAATGGTGGGGGGCTGTTTGGTCCAGCCCTATGCTGGTCCCGCTGCAGCTGTTTTCGCAAGATCATATTATGTAGCATAGCACATACCATGACAATTTGGGTACATGTAGTTGGTGAGTACTGCAAGGCTCCACCAGATGTGTCCAGACACTGGAACCGTGACTTGAGCAGCCCAAACACACACTCTATTACATTACGTGTTTGTGCGTGTGCCTCATTATGGCGTTCCTGTTCAGGTGTGTGTGCATTTCTGATGGGTGTCATCAGCCACGGCTCCAGTGCATAACCTGCATCCCCCACTAGGTGTCCGTGTGGGATGTCCCCATTGGCAAATGTCTGGTACAGCTGCATCAAATGCCAGATGTGGGAATCATGGTAGCTCCCAGGGCAGCCAGCACACACATTCATTATTATGCCCTGGGCATCACACATGACCTGGCAGTTGATGGAGGGGAAGCCCTTGCGGTTAATGTAGGCCCCACCCTGCTCACCGGCTGGTGCTTTGATGCGTATGTGCGTGCAGTCTATTGCACCCACTACCTCAGGGTATTCCGCTATTTGCTGGAAGAGACGATATTGCTGGCCAATACCTCACGGGCATTGGGGAAATATACATGATCACCGACATGTGCTGACATGGCATCCAGGAACTGGTGCAGTACCCTGGAGGCTGATGCCTGTGATATCCCCATCATATCACCAGTTGGTCTCTGGAAGGTACCTGTTGCTAGTATTCTTAGGCCAACACATACCTTGGTTTCCACTGGGATGGGTTCCCCTCTGTTGGTTCTGTGTGTGAGGCGTGGCCTGCACAGCTCGACTATTTGCTGCAGGAGGTCTCTGTCCACTCTATAGTGCTCTACTATCTCCAGCTCATGTAACCCATGGTAGGTGACCCTGGGCCTGTACACTCTTCTCTGTCTCCTCACTGTGGGTTGTCTGGCACCATCTGCATTGTCACCACCCTCAGCAAGTCGCCTATGTCTCATTATGACAGCTATGGCAGCCCCTAACATTTCTGCTCTGAGTTCAGCTTTTTTAGTTTTCACTTCTAATAGCTTACTCCTGTCTTGCAGTGTCTCTTGAGAGAAACATCCTGCACTGCTGTTTGCAGAGTTTTACGTGCTGGGCTGGGCTACTATTCTGCCTGTGTAATTGCCTGCTTCTAATTGTTTTCACCTGCTAGCTCCAGCAGTATTCCCTGCTAGCTTCCTACTAATTCTGTTGCTTCCTTTTTCCTTTCTGTTTCCTCAGGGGGGAGCAGCGTGCATACCAGCAGAAACGTGCTCACACTGGCTTACACACGCGCACACATGCTTACACGGTTCAGGATCTGCCTATTTGGGTTAAAACGTGCGCACACCAGTGCAAACAGTGTTACAAATCTACCAACACGCACCCACATGCTCAGTCTGCCTTACACGCGCGCACACTGCCCTACTCACGCTTCATGGCGTGCACACGTGCGCATGCACGTCCAGCAAGAAACTTTGGTGTAAGTAGCAGTGTACACCTTCCATTTCTTGTCTTTTCCATGCTTATCTTGTGGCACTCCTCTTTCTCTGATCTGTGTCTGTCATCTGTCATGTTACACTGACCTCCAATGAACTGCATTTCTTTCTACCATTCCCCCCTGTGATGTCACCTATCTCCTACTCTATTCCTCCCCCTTATGTATCTCTTACACTACTCAGACTGTGCTCATTTGCTATGTGACTGTGGGATTCAGTATCCTAACCCTCATTTACATCAGATTGCCTACTAATGCTTAGTTACATGTCTTAGACTCAGCTTCCTTCCTTAGCAACCACTACATGATGGCCATGTTGTTTTTGGTCTGCTGGTCCCTGCATTGTCTTTCCATGTATTGCATAGAACCCACATTTGTGGGTTTATAACCTTCATTTTTATGATTTATACAGCGCAGCCCGTTTGCGCGGGGCTGAGCTGCGTAAAAAAATTATATTTTTTTAATTTTTGCATCGGGTTACCTTGCCAATGGCCACATATTTGGCCATTGGCATGCTGCCTGACACATATGCACCCTTTATTTGGAGCTGACATGGCTCCGTTGTGATTTTTGCAGAAATATATTCAGTTGTCAACTGAGTACATTTCTGCAGCTAAAACATCTCTTACACGGGCTGGTTTCTGCTTCATGAATTGCTAATGTACCTCATTTGCATACCTTTCAGCTGCAAGTGAGGTATTTAGCATATCCACGCCCAGTCCGTGTAAGAGACATTTTAGCTGGTCTCTTACACAGAGTTTCGGGCTGTTCCTGGATCACAAGGCTTGCATGGAGTGTTACACGTCTCTTACACTCCGTGCAAGCCTTCGTGAATCCTGCCCAATATCTTTTCTGTACAATTTTGAAGAATCTACAACTTGTAATTCAGTAATGACTGCTCTGTCAGTGTTTATAAAGGAAATATTTTTATCACCATTATTCTTATTAATCCCACTGTTTTTATGGCATATTACTTTTGCAAGAATACAAATCACATTCAGCTTGCTTTGTACATCCACAGCTTGAACTATGTTGCCAATATCTGTCTTTCTCATCTTTTTTCTTACAGTAATGTTCTTCTATCCTTCCATGTTCAATTTTGATTTCTTCTTTTTCACCTGCTTTTTGCCTATTTTGCTACCTTCTCTTTTGGAAAATCATTTACTGTTTCTGTAGACTGGAGGTTTTCTGATAGAAAAATGTTATTTCCTGTAGACTGTTGTTACACAACAAAGCAGTGTTTTTTTAGTATGTATTCTCTTTACTGATATTTATCAGTTTCTTTTTCTTCCTTGTTATTTGTTGGGAACTTCTTCCTCTCTTTTTTTTTATTTCCCCCTAAACACTCTGAATCCTCAGATTGCCGAATACTTGTATCCAGAATTTCAAATTGTCAGTGGTATTATCTTGTTTCAAAGGGGATGAGTAATCTTTAAAGACAATATACACATCCTTTCCTAAATGTGTTCTGTTTGCTCTTTACCTAACATTGTTTATTGCATCAGTCCAGTCATTAATATATGTTACAACAGTTCTCCAAGCAGTGCCAGTTGCACAAATACAATCGTCATCAGTAAGTCTACATTTACTGCTAATAATGGTAAGCAAATCATCCAACTTTTGACATGAGGGACAGAGATCACCAGAATTATCAGGTGTTACCTATAGATATACATAGCATTTATTACACTGTGCAATATATTTTTGCTTTATCAAATCATTAATGGCATACTCATTAAAGTAATCCATATTCAGTTTTAAATTAATAAAACTTATAAAAGAAAAGAATAATCAAAATCAGTTACTACAGAATTCAAACAGAACTTAAATCTACTTCTTTGACAAAAAACACACAAACTATGTATAACTGAAAGTTCTGCATTGTCTTTTCCCCAGTCTGTGTGATGTTATAGCTGACTAGGTCCCTTAGGATGCCTAGAGTTTTCCTGTCTAAAACCTATCCCTTTCTAACACCAAACATTGAAAATTAAGGGTAAAACAGCAAAATATAAATCAAAGTAAGTCTTCTTCACTACAAGCTATGCCTTCTTTCCTATAAACAGTGAAAACAATGATAAGAAATAAAATATAAATTCAAATAAAACTTATTTTACCTGGCAACTCCACAGTGAATCATAGACTAAGACAGAACTGTTTAGATAAGCTCATATGAACCAGCAACATATATTGATGGTCAACAAACAGGAATATAGTAAATACAATATAACAATATAGTGAAAATCCATGACAGAGGAAAGATGAGCAGTAACTTTGTGGCATACTTTAACCAGGAATATGTTTAGAATGATTGCATATTGCTAGTGTATGTAAGCAAGTAATGTGTATACTATCTATTTCAAAGGTGGTGTCAGCTATCTATTATGAACATGGTTAGTGCCTTCATTTAAAATCTCCAAACCCAAGCAGAGAAAAAGTAAACATGGCTTACTGTCAAATTTGAATTTATACAGCTGTTTTTTTGTTTACCTGAAGAGATGGTTTCATTGCCAGGTTAACTCTTAGTAGACTTACAGTGTTGAAAAGACAAGTGACATGTTCTACAATTGAGATATATTGCATAATGTGTTTATTTGCAGACATTTAGCAGCTAGGTACCTTGGTGGCCACGGTGGTGCAGCAGTTAGCATTGCCGCCTCACAGCAAGAGGTCCTCTGGTTTGATCCTCGGCTGGGATGCCTTCTGTGTGGAGTCTGCATGTCCTCCCTGTGGTCCCGGGTGTTTCCTCTTGGTGGTCTGGTTTCCTCCCACATCCCAAAGACATGCTATAGGTGGATTGGATACTCTAAATTGGCTCTAGGCGTGAGTGCATTCATGTGTGTGCCTTCCATGGAAGGTTGGGCACTGGGCTGGCAACTCAACACCGTAAAACTCACTGCCAATCATGAGTGGACAGGTGATCCATTGTGGTGATCCCTAACTGGGAAGAGCTAAAAGAAGAAGTAGCTAGCTACCTGAAAAATCCTATACCACATCAACTAGGTGAACAAGGTACCTCATAGGATGGCACAGACAATGGTAATCATGACACAACACTCATAGCACTGTCACTTACCAGGTTCTGTGTGCTTCATACTGAGATTTGGTTAAGGTTTCACGGACTTACAGGCAGCATACAACATGGCAGCCCTGTGCCATGTTAGGTAGTACAATGATTACTGCATCATATCTAAACTGTATGTGAGACTAAACTAAACCGATGCAGTGTAAAATGACCCTTGAAATACATTTTGAAGCACAGGGTATACTAAACAGAGAATGTGTTATGCATATTGAACACCAAGCTAGCATCTGTCCTAAAACATAAGTCTCTAGACATGCCTTTTTCAGTGGTAGGACACACAGAGGCAACAATCATGTCCACAAACATGCAACATAGTATAGTGCATAGAGGACAACATTTGTGAAAGACCAACTGTGAAATGAATTTAGGATTTAGTGTGGGAACTCCAGTACAGGTAATATTGCAACATGATGAGTCAATGTTTCCCTTGTTAATAGTACAGAAGATGAAGCAAGATGCAACTAAAGAGGATATACAACAAAGTTCATGTTCTGGAATCATCTGTAGGAGACTCACTTGAAAGTCCAGTTTGGAATACACAGTAAGGGCGAGAGCAGGAAAAAGAGGGCAAAGATAATCTAGCGATCTAAAAGAGAATGATCTAATGAAAGACCTGCTTGATTTAATATAAATGGGCAGACATGCAAAGATAGATATATATATATATATATATATATATATATGAAAGCAATTATAGGCAGTGAAAAAAGATGCTAAATATTAAAAGATTGGTAAGACAAATGAACATAGTAATTGGGAATATTAAGGGAAATTCTTGTGATATAACAGAACGCTGTGCAGCTAAACTAAAAGCAGATAAAGTGCTACTACAAACACACAGAATAACAAAGGAAAGTACAGAAAAGTGAATATATCATCAATAATTCTTAGAATGCTGGATGTGGGAAAAGCAACACTAGTATCAAAACAGATCATGATTTATTGTACACTATCTTCAATATTAAACTGAAAATATCAGCACAACAAGAAAAGCTTAGAAGATATGCAGACAAATATAAAGGGAATGTACAAAGAAGTGATCCAATGATGATCCAAAAATATCATACAGAACATTGGGAAACAAAGGGAAATTAATAATATCACCTTAAAAATATGAACATAATACATTTTGAGGAAGTGTTTATGAAGAAGCTGTTCAGTGTAACAAAGATGCCAAATGGAAATAAGAGTTAAAAGAAACAGTAAGAAGCTTTAATATACAAGATATGAAATGGAATGAAGAACAATCAGATAGAATTAAACAAAATTAAGGTAGACTGCTCAATGAAAAAAACCCAGGACCAGATATAATACCTAATTTCTGGCTAAATGTACTAACATCTTTACATTAACAATTTAGGGCTGATTCCAAATACTTGTTCTCAATATAAGTTACCATTTACACTGAGAACAGATTGAGAGCAGATCTTTTGGAATCTGTTCCCCAGTGTAAGCCTGTTTATAGACAGGTATTACACTGAAGTAAGTCACTTACATGGAGAGCGAGTCGTTTGGAATCAGGGAAGACTTGCACTGAAAGGAACTGATTTACCTCATAGTCTTGAGTAAAAACTACTTACAGTATATGTCAAACAAAGACTAGCCTTGTTAACAACAGGAAAAACTTACTAAGAGTAAACCTGTAAGTCATTTTTACAGCTATAGACTAATAACTTGCATTCTGACAATATATAAACTCTATAAATTATATAGAGCAACTGCTGCAGATGGAGTTAATAGTCAGTTAGAAAAATACCCTGTCAATGAAACAAAAATTCATTACATAAAGTCACATGGAAGCAATGATCATCTATTTTTAAACAAAGCCATAATGGACAGTTGTAAAAAGGAGTGGAATCTAAGTAAGATATGGATAGATTATTAAAAAAAAAATAACAGCATCCCACAATAATAAATTATGTAAAGCTTGCAGATGTAAGAGGCAGTGTACTCTACAATGACCAATTATCTTGCCGAGACTATGAAACAGTGGCAAACATTGTACAGCTGAGTCAAGATAAAGGACAAATTATTATCCAAGGATAACAATTCAAAGGGGAATATTTCAAGGTGATTCTTTGCCACTGCTGTTTTGTCTTGCTCTTAACTATAATAGACTAGGTTGTAAGTATAGCTTAACTTCAAGAACCCAACAGCCTAGGTGATTATGTAAACAGCTCATCATATAATACCAGGATATGGAAGCAGAAACTATAATAATGGGGGATAAAACACTCAGACAGCACCAATAGAAGTAGAAACAACAGAGCTGATATACAATAATTTTTAAGCATATTTAAAGTGTATTGGTCATATTTGGAAGCATGTTTGTTTTATAAAAAGAAATTATGATCTCATTATGACAAAGTTGCAAGTAATTTTGATAAGAAATGGAGATTATAGTGTGCTGTTTTGGATTTTTAATTTCACTATTTACTCAGTTTTTCTCTATAAACTCACCCACAAAACAATGGCATTGTAAATCCTATAAAATGGTTTGACTGAACCAATACTCATTTTTTAATCATAGCCTGGCACAAGAGTGGAATCTATTTCTGGCATAGTATTAAAACAAAAGCATTTGGATAAATTAAGACAGTTCTCACTGTTGTCTAACTCTTTTGGAAACACAACTAGAGCAGCTCGGTTCTGCTACTCTTGGCTATAACAATTCTCAAAATCTGTTTTTTGCTTGAGACACTTTTACAACAATTACTTTTGTATGGTTTTAAAACATGTATTTTAATATGCATTTCTATGGCTATACATTTAAATTTGTCCTATTTTAATTATCCAGTTATTTAATTAGATTGCTTTTCATATAAATATGAGTCCCTGGCAATGCAGTTTTCAGTTCTGAAGCAGTCCATTCTGTATTCGCTGGATTAAAAGCATTGTGTTTAATTTGGTGCTTACTTAAACTCATTTTTTCTCTGGATTAATAAAGTACCATTGTTTCTATATATTTTGCCTTCCTTTCTGAAGTTGGTTCTGTTGCTGCTTGACTGTTTAGTGGAGTCTTTGCTTTATATCTAAGTTTTTTGTGTTTGGAAGTCCACCATTCCAGGTTCCTTATTTCTTGTCATAAAAATTCCTGGAAGCAGTGTGCAGCAAGGTAGATGACTACATACACTTTCCATCCACTGCATGGAGTGGAGAGCTGTAATGCACCAGTTCTATAACAGAGAAATTTCCACATGTACTTAGTGCAGTAGAGTAGACACATATACCTATCAAAACACAAGTACATCCAGAAGCAGACTGATACATAAACGCAAAGGGATAGCCATTCATCAACTGTCAAGTTGCATGTACAGCAGATGGCAACATAACAAACATCTTGGCAAAACACCATGTAAGTGTCCATGATGCTGCTGTTTGGTGGATAAATGGACTGAGGGCTGCATTCCAGCAAGGTGAAATACCTGAGGGGCTGCTACTGGGTAAGTACAGGAAAACAGCTAGGTTGCAAGTTAAGTATACCCTTTCAACAATATCCATTATGACACAAAGTGTTTTTATTCCCCACAACAGGTGACTGTGGTTATCCACTTGAACCATGCTTAATGACCATGTACCATGAGCCATCATATCCTGCATAGGAGGCCTACAATAGATCACACACAAGAAACCCCACAGACCATGTGTTTTGTGTACATAAAGCTAGGTTCAGGTGTCTGGACACATCTGGGAGTGCATTGCAATACACACACCTGAAATGTGCACCATACAGTATAACATGCTAACCAGAGCACATGGCAATCTTCTAGCTGCAGGTGTAGGTGAACTACCACAAGAACCCTAAATGTCTGAAGAGAACATCACCTGGTTATTGGAGGAGGAGCAGAATGCCATAGTGGACAGATGTCACAGATGTAGACAATGTAGGATGCAACTACAAGTGCAGGCCCAGGCAACTCGGCAGCATCTGACGCAGATATATGAGTCATGACAAGCCACATGTACATGAGATCACACGTTGAACATTGATGTTCAAGTGTTGACCCTCCATAGTAACACAAATTGCATCTAATGGCAAGTACCCACTAGATAAACATACTGAATGTCACACATAATATAATCATAACATATTCCAACATGAACATATGCAAGTGTGTCAAAACAAGGATCATCAACTCAGAGCACAGCTGACATAGATATGTATGCATGCTCAGATTGTTGTATCATTGTATGATAAACAATAAGAGACACATGTCAGTGTTACCTATACATATCTGTACAATATAATAACATGAAAAAATAGAATCATGTAGGACACAATGCAGAATTTATAATTTCTGAAGACACATACAGTACAGTGGTATTTAAAAAACATGAGCTAACTATGTGCAATACACTGTTTGACACACTCTGTCACAGTGTAGCGTGACCTTGCTGATGTCTCACACCATGGTCCGCTCTGCTCCAACCACGTACAGACTTATCTAGCCCTGGTTGTTCCACAAAGAAGATAAATGGGGTTACAACACCATGTTGAGATGAAGGAGCATGACTGTGGGTTGAAAGCCTTGTGACTGGTGGGACCACAGCAGATGGGCTAGCAGTAGAAGCCTATGCAGGTGCTCCACAGACATTGATTCTGAATGGCCAAAGGTGGTTCTGCGGACAGATGGCCTGTCTCTCACAGGTTTCAATCTGCCATGCATAGTGAGAAAATGAAGAATCCTGTTGCTAGTATGACACTTGTGGAGGCCAGGGTTTCCAGCAACTGAGGGACAGTTAGCAGACTCTCATTCTGCGTGGCCAATGCAGCCATATTCTCACCATGTATATGTTCTTATCCTTCATGCATGCCATGCTGAAGTGCACGGACATCTAAAGGATGCTGTTGCTGTGACTATTCATTTGCCTGCAGCAGGAGACAAGCACCCTCTGACATCTGGCCATGCACATCCATTTGTGTGCATCTGCTGTGACACCCTGATCCTAGTTATTGTGTGGAACTGTCGGCAGCAGTGTTCTCCATTGTGATGTGATGGTCAACAGCCTCACTCTGCTCACCATCCACTGTTTCAGCATTGTCCAAATGGCTAGACAAGTGGATCACCACATTTGAGGCTAAATTTGTTGCAACATCACTGTCAACCTCATGAATGGACTCTCCAAACAACTCAACATCCTCTGTTCCAGGGGCCACAATGCAACACTGAAACACATTTTGAACACCAGCATGATGATTAGATGGGCTGCTGGATGATACAGATAGCTGATGTGGTCCAAGGTACAAAGGCACAGATCAGGACAATGTCCCTACATTACATGACAGATATCATCAAAGACATATGACATATATATCTCACTGCAGTGTTACAAATAATAATGACTTTACATTTAGTCTATTGTATGTATGTTTCATGGGTTCTACATAAATGAAGTATATATAAACTGTTTGCATGGCCAACATCCATGACATTTCTGATGAATAAAAAAAAAAAAACACACCCAGCAACAACTCATAGGAAAATGGTGGTGTTGAACAGGGATGAATTTCAACTAGTTTAGGGAAAAGACAAAGCATTAATAATCACATCATTTACACCATTAACCAGGTGAACACAGTTAAAACATACAGAATGTGTGACACATACACACCACTCGTATGTGCACTTGAGGACATTGATGCAGTCTGACCTAAGAATGGTAAGAAGGACACAGTAATAATGGAGATCAACTACAGAATTAACAGCAAGGACATGTGTGAAACATATATAATAGCATACCAATGACAGACTCCTGCTATGTAGAGGTTGTGGGTTGTACTGTGAATCCGGTAGTGGGAAGTAAAGAGAAAGACAGCACTGTCATGTATTAAGCAAAAATAATACTGACAGCATAACATATACAACACAGTAACATGGACTGCAGATACTCATGTGATGGATGTTGCAACTGTACACCAGGCGGGCCTGTCTTGGCAGATATTGACATAAATGTCAGGTATCACGTGTTCAACACATTGTTGAAAGCTATGATAATCTTGCTGTGACATACCTGGTCTATCTGCACTTAAAAATGCATGGCTTGCTCCTCCACTGGATGCACCTGTAGTGTACAGTGATAGGAAAAAAATATGACAGTAAACAGCAGTGCAATAAAATAAAGTTGAGTTACTTACAAGGTAGTGTTCACAGTTACAGTATAGACACACTCCCCTGCTGATCCCTGGTTTAGTCCCAAAGTAGATGGACCTGTGACTATTAATGCAAACAGCACTACAAATGCTGTTTGCACTGCTCTGCCTGCAACTCAGTTGTATCAAGAAATGTTATTAGACTTCTTCCTCATCCTCACTCTATGGTGATGTGTGTACATGGCTCCACTCTGCTGCTCTAAATCAAAACGGCTTACACGAATATGCATGCTGCAGCAATATGCAGTGGTTGTCTCAATACAAAGCAATGTAATGGAAATAAAATCATACTTGCTTGTCCTGGAACTCCAGCTTCAACCCATCCCACCATCAGGGAAGCATCACTCTCCTCTTGATGTATGCATTGAGGCCAGAAATATCGTGATGTCATCAGGGGAACAGGTCCACCACCAGTAGCATCCAGTGATCTCTCATAACATGTCACTCTATTGGCTGCAGAAAGGATAATTTCTGAGCAGTGTTATCTACAGGCTCCCTGTGATTGGTTATGGCCTCCATCTGCATTGATCATGTTGGTGAGGTCCATCCAGATTTCATTTATCCAAACAGTAGCACCTAAACAGCCTAGGAGTCTCCTTCCATGTTAGCAGAGATTATCAATTATGATGTAATTTTCCTGGGAGGAGAAGTTGTCACCACAAGGATGGTTAACCATCTGAAAAACATTGATACACATGTGATGATATTCATGTTTGAGCCCATTTATGCATTTCATTCTGTGAACAGCATATGTCACCATAAACAGTATACATTCCTGTGCAATGAAAATGTCTGCATAGCATTGTGTGTGATAAATACAAATGTGACATATTACAAGTAACAACAATGCCTTCATACATACCATTGGTAAAATAAAAATAACTCGTAATATCTTTTTAGTTTATGAGTGGGATTAGAGGCCCTGACAATACATATACATTGCATGGAGGTCCAAAGAAAACAGCATCATGCCACATGAATCTGCTTACATAGTACATTCAAATACTACAAGAAGTAAAAATTTCTAGAACTTACAGAACATGTTGGAAAACATCAGGATCCATAGGCAGGCCACAGTTAGTATTGATCGTTAGTATATTGAGCCAGTACTGATAAAGCCTTTGTTAAGAGGCATCATTGAAGACATATCCACAACAGCAACAGTACAGTTTTTAACAGGTTTGTTAGGAGACATAAACTAAGAACTATCCATAATATCAACATCACATACTAGATACAGATAGTGTCAGAATCCTTAGGTTTCCATAGTTACACTGCAGAGTGCAAGAAATTACCAGTAAGAAAAACAGCCTTCATTTACTGGTAACATATGCAATGGAAGTCTGTCTATACAACTACATATGGGACTGAAATAAAGTTTAAAAAAAAAAAAAACACCTGTATGCATAAAGTTCAAGACAACAAGAAACTTTTGTCAAAAATAACATTTAGACTACAAACAAATTTAAATGTATACCTTCTGAAATGACTAACTTTAAGAGATTCACAAATCACCAAAACAATAATGCTTCCAACGGTCAATGGACCTCTCACTCCGAATCACAGAATCAAAATGCCCTTTGTGTGCACTCACCTTTAAGAACCATTTGCACCATACATAATTAATGAGGTTCATTAAAATTCAAGTGGTTGGAATCCTATTCCTGCACATCCATATAAATTGGCTTCTTGCAATGAAAAACCCTGGTGTACTGCATAAACACCCTATAGGTATTGATAAATGGTACCATGTGTGGCACCTACCTGCTATCTTCCAATGATCTGATTAAATGGCATCAACACCACTTTCGAATATTGAGATTTGCACATTTACTGATTAGACCATTGCTAACTATGAACTGAGTGGTACCTCACTGAGTATTTCTCTGTGCTTGCTTTTTCCAGAATTCTTCAACTTGAAGATCATGATAGCTAATTCAAGGAGACTGAAATGTGTCTGTGCACCCAAATGAACTGATGAGAGGATGGCCCAGATGTTGGTTGTGTATGCTGGATTGGAGTAACAGATGAGAGCCAGATCCAGATACTTTGTCATGACTGATGTATGAAACTGGATCGCGAAAGAGCATTAACTGAGAATGGGAATCTACTGCACTGGAGTGCAGGTTTATCACCGCTATGATGGCCTACATCAGAGGGATGTGGAGGAACTTCAAAGGAGGGTCACCGAGGTGTGGATGCAGCCCGTAGATCCCTACTGTAAGCATCAATATTCCAACCATACCTGAACATTGCTACATATTTTACAGATATTTCTCTGTAATATATATTTCAGATAGATGTATTTATATTCATGTGTTAGCTGCTGTGACAATTAACTCATGGAAATAAGTGATTGGACTAGATAAATATGCCCTACTAACTATGAGTTTCATTCCCATGTTGTTAATTTATTTAATAATGTGC
This sequence comes from Protopterus annectens, assembly GCF_019279795.1. Taxonomy (NCBI): domain Eukaryota; kingdom Metazoa; phylum Chordata; order Ceratodontiformes; family Protopteridae; genus Protopterus; species Protopterus annectens. Next base: position 810,211,712 of record NC_056728.1, on the reverse strand, counting down.
ACAATATTCATAAATATTTCCTTTGTAGATGTACATATATTTTACAACATCTAACTACATAATTGCACATAGCCACTGTCCTTGTGCATCACAGACACCTATAGCTCATAAGCTGCAGATGAGTGTGCACTTCATAGTTTTCCATTATAGTCCCCCAGTATCACCTATTGCATCATTATATGTTGGAATAAACACACATATAAATTTATTACATCAGTCATCCGAAAAAAATACATAGGCACATTTATTTAATTTAAAAAGTTATGCCTGTCCAGTTGCTTACACATAGGTTTTTAGTTATATGTTGATAACTATTATTTGTTTACAATAAAAGGTCCAATAATTGTTTTCCATATTTATCTATTCCCTGCAGGCCTTCTAATAAACACCTGTAGTAACTGTTTTCCAAAATGAACCCCTTGCTGATATTTTGTTTGGCCTGTAAAGCAAACACCCAACATGTCTAAAATTTGATGCGCTGTAGGTTGCAATCCACATAGGGGAAGCATATATATATGCACGTTACCTTGGTCAGATTCACCTATTACATTTTTTGAAAAAAATATATTCCAAATTTTTATATCAATGTTTATGCTGTGCATGGTAATGACTCACTCAGGTAGTCTTTGAATTTCTATGAATATGGCTGCAATCTGTAATGCTTTGATAACATCAGCTTTCTAATAACAAGGTTTGTAGAGCAATATGTGGTTGGTTAAAAAATATATGTACTAGCTGGCAGCTTAGATTGTAAGGAAGCAGGCCATCATGTCTACATCTTGGCATGCTGTGTGTTCAAATCCAGAAAGGTGACACATATATCAGAAACTGCTATCTTGCATTAATATACCCACAATATCTATTTATAGAAGCATATTACACTTGTTAATGCTAACATATATTTTTTGATAGTTGTGAACAACTTGGTTATGCATCAGATTCCTCCTAACATATCTATAACATTCTACTAATATTAGCTATTTAACTGTGGGGACAGTAAAGCTTGCTAAATTGTGTTAGGTGTCTGAGCAATTCTTTGGTTAACATTGTATAATTTATAAAAGTGCTATAATAGGTCCATAGGTTGGTACTAGGCTATCAGCCCTAGGACCTATACAAGCCTAAAGGTCTGTTTTTTCAAGAAATATTAAAGTCAATTGTACAACAACATCATTGTCAAATTTTGAGTGAGTGGGATGGGCAGACTAACAACTGAAATGCATAATAGAGAAGATGTGTGTATCATGGTCCTCACATATATATTACTGTGTCCATTATGTACAGCAGCATGTATGGTTCTGTTCACAGAAGCTGTATGCTACATGACGCTGTCACACTGCCTGAGGAATGGATGCTCTCCATTATCGTTAATGTTTGTTAATGTTTCTGAACACAGTGCTGACATGAATATAACTTTCCAGCTATTTAACTACATGAGCAGCACATGTTCATAATTTGCAATCCTAAGCCAAGAGCCTTATTAGTAGACCATCCCCCATGCAGATGATGTCATAACATAAAGTCAAGTATTTGCAGTTAAGATGTGTTAGGTAGGCAGATAGCTCACAAGGTTAGAGTTTGGATGCCTATTGTGGTGACAAGTTTAAATCTCATATCCTCCAATCTGTGTTCAAAGATATTAATACTTCAATGTAAAAATGTCAACTGTGCATTATGATTCCCTGAGAATGTCAGAATTTTTGGGGGGAAATAAATGAAAAGTCTTCCTTTTTAAAGTTTACAATGGGAGAAGTGGGTCATGATGTCAATTTCTTGGATGTCACATTACAATGGAATCTTGATAATGGGGAATTTGTTAGTACGATATATAGAAAAAACACTTTTACTAATAGTTACTTACATTATAATAGCAATCACTCATTTTTATGAAAAGGAATTTGCCCAGGGGACAATATATCAGGGCAAGCAGAATGACAACTAGTGATGTAGTTTTAAAGAAGGAATTCAGCCTTATTACTAATTTATTTTTAAATAGGGGGTATGAAAATGGGTTTTTGGAGCAGTTAGAAAAGGAAATTATGGAAAAAAGACTCTCTTCCTTTCCACCTATTTTAAGACATTCTTTCAATAAACATGAAAAGGGTTTTGAAAATGAAGGTGATGAAAGTGAAGATAAAAGGTTAACTTGTGTTTTAGATATGACAGTGGATAACAACAGTATACATTCAGTTATTAGCAATAATTGGATAGTTTTACAAGGGAACAAAGAATTATTTGATACCTTCTGGGAAATCCCAAGGCTTGTCTATAGGAATAATTTTAATTTCAAAACTCTTTTACAAAATAATAGTACTAAGGTTGTGGGTAGTAACACTTGCTCCAATAAATCTACTGGAATGTTTAAATGTGGACATTGCAATGTTTGTTGTTACATTATGGAAGTCCCTTATATTATGTTGATTGAACCTTCATACACAATTAATTTAAAAGGGAGATGCAATTGTCAAACTAGGGGTGTAGTCTACATTTGTGTTTGTTCAGGATGTCTGGCTTTTTACGTTGGGATGACCACTAGGGGGTTATTACAGCATATTAGGGAACATCAGTATTATATTAAGAAGAGGGACATCAAAAGCACACTATTTAAACACACTTAAGATGTTCTAATTATAAAAAATTTCTCTTTTCAATCATAGAGCAGGGGCAAAAGGATCTAAGAGGAGGGGATTTCAAAACTATTCTGGAATAAAAAGAAGCTTTATGGCAAATTAGGTTTAATTCAGATAAAGCCCCTGGACTTAATGATATGGTGAATATTAAATGTTTTTTTGAGAAATAGAAGAGTATATATTAACAAAACCAAAAGATGGTATGTTTATTTAGGTTAATGTTTTAATCGATGTTTTAATTGTTTAATTGTTTAATTGGTACATTTAATGTGATTGGGGTGTAACTATTTAAAATGAGTGAAGTTTTTAAGATTTTGTATTCTGATGAAGTCTTTTCTGATGAAAGCGGCTAATAAATTGAGTGGATGCTAGTACAGTGGGTTATTTCATCTTGCTGACTTTGGCTGTACAAGGTTTTTGTTTATTATGATTATCTAATGTTCATCAGAAAGGAATGCCTATAAACCGTGTTGAAAAATAAATGTTATTTAAGCAATACATTATTCATACATTCTCTTTTTTGATTGCAGGTGAGGATGATCACAGTTGGAACAGAGAAATGTGCATCAAGTATTTGTACAGATGTGAGGATCAACAGAGTAAGATAGGTATGTTGATAATTTTAGCAATTATTTTAAATTAAATGCATCTTCCCTTGCTTACAGGCCTGTGATTTCCACAATGATTAAAATGTGAGAATATCCATCACACAGCTGTAAGGCAAGTGAAATCATTACACAGTAGCTGTGCTTACAAGTGTGATTAAAACTTAGCAATGTTGATATTTTATGCATCATTGAGCTATTGTTTCAGCACACATTTTTGAAATGCACTCCAAAACCTAAATAACAGTTGAGTTGGTATATCTGTCATGCACCTTATTTGGTGGATGCTATAGAGGCAAGTCTAAGTTTTTTCTTGCTTTAGATGTATAGTTTGGTACACTTATATGTTTTTTTTTTCCTGGTAATTGATCTATTATGTATAAACTGTCTCTTCACAGAGTGAATGAGTGCTTGCTGTTTCAATGCTTGCAGACTTTGTGGCATCGTCCTCAGTTAAACATTGGTATTGCATTTACCTCAGGCATGTTGGGTGTCTTTATAATCTAGGCTCTTTTACAAAATAATAGCACTAAGGTTGTGGGTAGTAACACTTGCTCCAATAAATCTACTGGAATGTTTAAATGTGAGCAGAAACTCATTTAACTGCAGCAATTCATATTCAGCACGTTTGTTATTACATCTGTCTACAACCCCTTTGGCATTTTTGTAGAAACATAGTTTATGTATTTATTTATTTATTTATTTATTTATTTATTTATTTATGTATTTGACATTTGTTGACCGGGAATGTCTGACTAAGATTGTGCCCTTTTTCAGCAGGGGCCCAAGGAGAAAAGAGCAACAAAGTATTACATACACCATAAAAATGTTTACAAACAATAGAGTATGGATGAGATAATATAAACATGCATTATAATGCTTGGATTCACAATTGTAGCATGATAGTTTAAATGTGTTATTTACAAAAAAGGCGATAAAACCAAATGTTAAAGTCTTTCATATATCTCCAATACATAAGGACTTCACCATATATATGGTTTCTGACACTTGGGCAGAAACCCATTTGATTGCAGCAGTTCAGTATCAGCAAGAACATTCACAATATTTTGATTTTTCAGGATACTGACTGCTAATTGTTTTGGTAGATAATGCATACAGTTCTGCACATGCAATACTGTTAGATATATATTAGATTCTCATATGTCAACAGCTGTGCTGACTGTATACATATCACATTGTTTTTAGTGCTGTAGTCATTATATTGATGTGTGTTCATACAATTATCGTGCTGCCTGGCTCAGATGTTGGTCATATGACTTACCTGTTGTACCCAATATTGTCAGATCACTTTCTCCTCATTTTAACAATGGCACTCTGTGGCTGTTCATATAAATCATTGAATGTAGACAGTACAATCTGTTGATATGAACATTTCTAAACTCTTATAATGCTAATGATTCATGTTTCTGTGTGTGTGTGTGTGTGTGTGTGTGTGTGTGTGTGTGTGTGTGTGTGTGTGTGTGTGTGTGTGTGTGTGTGTGTAAGCATGAGAATTGTTCAGGAAAGAATACTGGCACCCTCTTTATGACTATGACATATAGGGCCATAGGTAACTCTATCCAAAATGGACATGTGCCAATCCCTGTCATCATAATCATATTGCAATATGCTATGATATTCATGGGACTGTTCTGAGTGAGACATTTGCCTTTCCTTACTTTTGTGTTTTGCAATTAATCTTTACAGAGCATGAGACCTGTGGACTTTCTCCAGTCCCAAGATAATGACAACCACATGCAAGGCCACTGCCAGCATCTTCTAGGGATGAAGGTGATGATGATAATGATGATGACAATGACACTAAGCAACCTGGACCCGCATTTGCCCAAGCCATCCTGCCTGCACTCCAGATGACATGTAGACACAACCAGGATCAAGACAGATATCGGCAGGAGATCCAGGATGTCATGTCCGATGTGTTGCAAACACAGATGAGGGGCATGATGGGGTCCCTTTTTGAGGATATGGCATAGGCTATGCAAGATTCATTCAGGGTAATAGCTCATGAGATCATTCATGTGTCTGAGTTACATCTGCCTAGTCCCTTCCATCCGTAGTTATTGTCTGTGTGTTCCACTTGTGTTATGCTGCAACATGATGATTACCATTTAATTGATTGGACTGTAAATGCACTCTTCTGCATGCATACTATGTATCTGTCATGCTTATGTATTATGGTCGTGTGACATTTACTTTGGTTTCAGAGTGTGCATGAGACACATTACATTATACTTTCTACACACATTCAAATGCCCTTGCATTGTGGCAGTTAATCTGCAAATAATGTTGGAAAAGGTAGCCTATAAACATGTGTGCTACTAAGGTTGACTGACAGACAATATGTCCATACTCCATCACTAACAGTGCGATATTCTGTGGATTTCTGTTTTGCTATATTGGGTATGTGCAACATACAGGCATGTCATTCCACATTGTTTGGATGACAGATGTCGATGTCACACTGCCATGATGTGGTGTTGTGTGTCATGGGTTGGCAATACTTATGCCATGTGGGACCCTGTACAGGTATGTCTTGTCTATGTGTAGTCCTTCTTTTCTGACTGCATCAAACAGCAATGTGACATTATTCTGTACAGAATGTTACAGATTATGCCATATTTGTTGTATGTAGCATTTCCGCACCCATTACATAGTGACATCAGTATACACTTTTCATAAATAGTTGTATACATTAAATGACTGTACATGTGTGTGCAAGGGTCTACTTCAAAAGATCGACTTACCACAATATCAAATTCCACTTCAACAAAATGACTTTAGCCCAATCTTCACAATATCAAACTCCCTGAACACTGAAAACTAACTCTGGGAAAATAACCACTTGGCCACCATGGTGAACCTTGCCCTTTCCCCGCTGTAGTGCAATCTCAGAGTTGGTATATTTATTTGGGGTGTGCAGGGAGGCAGAGTCCCCCACATAGGGGGGGTGTGAGGTGAAGTCCCCCCACTTTGCAGAGTTTTCTTGCTTTGCTGTCTGTTGCTTTGTCCTGGTGGTCAAGTGGTTCTTTTCCAAGGATTAGTTTTCATTGTTCTGAGAGATTGATATTGTGAAGATTCGGTGAGGACATTCCGATGAAGTGGGATTCAATATTGTGAGAAGTCAATCTTTTGAAGCAGACCTATGTGCACATAGTCAGATTCATACTGATACACAAATCTACTTTCAACATGTGAGCATTCACTGAGTTACTGCTGATGTGCTCTAATGATGCTTACCGGAGTGTCCAATGCTCTGTTATGAGTATGGAGGATGACATGCAAGTGCATTTTATTATTTACCATTTGTATGACAGTAAATGTGTATGTGCTTGTAATTTTTAGTTGTTTACCAATGCATGTGGATGTGACATGATTGCACATTACTTTGTATGTGTGTTTTATACATGACCAGGCATGTGGACATCAGCAATCCATTTGGCATACATTTTCTATTTGATTAAATGTATTTCTGTGTAGCTTCTACTGCACCCTATGTGCTAAACACATGCATTTGCATTGTGTCAACTTAACTTGTCCTGCTTTACTGTGATGTTGGCCTAGGTTGTCCATCTCCCTCCCACCTTCACATTATACTATAATCTTTTGCAGGTATGGTTGACTTTGTTAAACTATTGTCCATTGCCATGTAATAATTTGACTCAGTGAACATTTGCCACATGTATGCCCATTGTACAATAAAGGACATATGCATACTAGCTCTCAACTCTCCAGATGTTCACAGAATTTCCAGATTTTTAACTCATATTTTTGGTTGTTTCTCACAAAATTATGGTTTTCTGGCAAATCATTGATGAATCATTGAGGACTGAAGTCTGAAAATAATGGCGGACATTTGATTTTCAGACTTCATATCCTTCAGAAAGTTCTTGCTAATGCAAAACCTGTTATTTTATCAACTTTCTAAGTTTGTAAGAACAATATTTAAAAAGTGTCCCTATTTTTGGGCATTTGTCCAACCATTATTTGTGGCTTTGTCCAGATTTCTTGACCTAAGAGGTTGAGAGGTATGCAAACAAGTTGCTTGCTAATGCTTGCAATGCATCCTTGTTCTCTTATACTTGTGTGTCACCAAGTATATTTTTTCACATCCATGTGCACAACCTGCAATATTTATTATGCTGTACTGTTACATTTTTAAACATATTATTACGTCAATGGTATTTTATGTGCACTGACAGACATACATACACATCTACACCTGTGTGCTTCCTTTGACATGGCATATGTGTGCAACATATACACATTCCATTACACATTTGTTTTGGTTGTGTACACCTACTTGTGTATGTAGCTATGCTTATTGCTCTTTTGCAGTACTTCTTTTTGGCACTGTCTTTGGTTGGTTGTCTTTCACATGCATGGTCGTAGGTTTGGTTCTGTCCTTTGGCGATGTTATTTACCATTGTTAGATTTGCATTTGTTCATCTGTGATGTTGCTTGGCTTAGACTCGTACTTCTGATGGACTAATTGGATGTGTGTATATTTATCCAATGAGTGCTGTGATTCTTATTTATTACCCTGGAGCACACATCTACCATTTGTCATACATATCTAGGAATGACTGTAACAGAATTTGCAACATGTCATAACATGATAGTGCATAGGTGAATATGTTTTTCTGCATTTCCCTGTGGCTAGTATGCATCCCCATCCTGTTTGTCAACTTTTCCTTGCCATTGTTGTGCAGTGTGCTGTCTGTGTAACTTGCCTGTCCTTAATGTTTTTTTTACAACCTTTGTCTGTCTTGTATTGTGCTATTTGTTTTATGGATATACCTGCTGTGATTATCTTCTTCTCCAATTTCCTTATGTTTACCTTTCCTTCTATTCCTATAAAAAAATGAAGCCTATTCCCACCAAAAAAAAAAAATGCCCATGGCCCTCTCACTTTCCCTCAGATTTTTCTACTCCAGCTTCCCTTGTGTGTTCCTTTCCTTCATACCCCACATTGTCTTTTCTATCTCCCACTTTCCTTGGCTGTGTGTTCCCCACACAAGTGCTGAAGCCATTGTTAGCAAATGTTAGATATCATGATGTGACATTGATTCCCCTTAGCTTTTAATTCTTTATTAGAAAATTTACAGATTCAACATATTTTATTAATAAATGAATTACAGCGATATTATCTCTGAGTTTACTATAATGAGTGATGTCTATATATATATATATATATATATATATATTTTTTTTTTTTAGAGAGATAGAGAAAGATGCAGTATATAGCTATAGATATAGATATATAGATATAGATATAGATATAGATATAGATATAGATATAGATATAGATATAGATATATTTGCAGCCATTAAGCATGTATTATTTTAAGTCAGTGGGTGAAATAGAGGAATATCCATAGTTGTCGGAGATGTTTCTGTGTCTATTTCTGAAAATGTATTTTATGAATGCCATATGGCTAATATTGGAATAGTTGGCATTTTATTATTATTATTATTATTATTATTATTATTATTATTATTATTATTTTGGGGTTATCGTAACAGTTACATTCCATAGTTGTCCTTAACCTTACTGTATAGATTTTGTTATATGTAACTACCCGGATGCTTGAATTGTTTTAATCTTTTCGTAACTTTGATACTGTATAACATGATTGGACAACCATTTCTTATTAATTACGGATTATGGCTGCATTTCTATAGTGTGCCATTGATAATCTGATACTCCATTCTGTGCGGAGCTGTTCTGAGTTTCTTGTCATACATTTACTTATTACAAAATTTCCCACAAGTTTTGAGCTGATATCAACATATTGCACCAGATTCCATCAGGTTTACGGAATGTGGCCTGTGATCTTTTTATGTTTTAATATTGGTGTTAATATAGAATATCTCCAAGATTTCAGAATACTGTTTTATTCTAGAATATTAGCATATCCATCTGTTATTAATTGTACAATTTTAGTTAGAAGTAACTTTTGAACATATATAATTAATCCAGCTATCCAAGGAGACCTTTTTCTTTCAGTTTCATTGTTTGTTGAATAAGTTCTGCTCCACTAACCTGTTTTGTTAAATGGTCCTTTGCATCCTCGGATAACCTCTTAATGTATATTGTTTTGCAAAAAAAAAAAAAAAAGATTTTAGTTTGCTTAACTATTGGCTGTATTTCATCTCTTTGATTTTTTTCATAATATTTTCTAAACTCATTAAATATATTTTCTGTCTGTTTTATGTATTTTAATCTCTAAAGTTTAAACTCTTAATAGTACTAATCTAGTTAGATATATTTAATATTTTGATCTGTATTACAATTGATGTAATTATCTGAGGTTCATATTATATAGTGTAATATTCCATTTCTCCAGTATTACTTCCTTGTTATGCTGAATTATTTCAATATGTCTAAAATTATTTTTCTCCTCTTTGCACTTTTTTGGCAATATCTAGTTTTCTTTATGTCTACCAACTTATTGTACCATTATTTATAATGGTGTTGTATTCAATAAATGTTTTCCAGGCAGACGTGTTTATTAATGCATACTTGGTGTGTGTGGAAGAAGACAATGAGGTAAGGACTAATTTTTAGTTGGGGGGGGGCTTTAGTATGATTGGGGAAATGTCTCACAGTCTCTTTGGTTGAGGTGTTTGCATATACAATGCATTTTCCTCCACCCAAGTGAGTGACAAGACAGGCCAAGTCATCTAGGGAATAACCAAGACATTAGGTATGTTTGGTTAGCAGGGGAATGAGATAAGTTAAGTTACATTGATGGAGCATTAGTGGTATAGTTGTTATGGGTTGAAAGGTTAGAGAACTGGTCAGAGCAGAGGGAAACAAGTTTAGGTGGCCAGGTTGTGTAGTCAGGGACTAGGGCTTAGATGCATTGGGGAGGTGTGGAGGAATTCTATTAGAGTGTTGACAGTCTGCTAGTTTATGAGATATAGTGCACTTGGCATTTATTAGGTAAGAAGTAGAGTAGTAGAAACATCCTGGCAATTGTCTAAAGTATTCCCCTTTGGTGATCACATTTAGCTGCTGCAGTTCTGCAGCATCACTGGGACCCATTCATGAAGAGATTAGTTTGCATAACTTCCAGGCTTAAATGCAGTTAATATTGATAAGACATGTAAGGAGCTCTTCAGGATAGAGGCAGGGCTATGTTACTGAGAAGTCAGGCCAAGTTTGGGGCATGATAGGTTTGCCCTTGTCTCACTGAGATTACAGTGTTTATGTAGTAACAGACTGTGCAGACCCTGCAGACCCTGGATTGAAGTGAAGTTTTCAAGCTGAATCAAGTTGGCGGCTGTGCTGTATGCTTAGATTTTTTCCAACCTTTATTTAGATCTACTATTTTTGTATTTACCAAAACTAATGTAAATTAAATTATATACCAGATCAGCACTACTGCCATGACTGAGGTCTGCTGTTGAAATCTAGGGTCCATCCATTGATTTCTGTAATTCACACAAAGAACGGTATCTGCTTCACTTGGCTAGGATTCCAGTCCAAGGTTTGAATACTTGCTTCACATTATTTTGGACTATTTGTCACATATGCTTTCTACTGTAGATATGTTAAATAAAAAGTTCACAGATCTATGTTCAGTATCCACTTGTGCCTTGTTGCATAGACAGGTTTATCAACCCATGCTGAAGTGAATGAAAGCTATCAAGCCTCTTACTGCTGTATACGGGATACCACCTTTTACATAAGGAACAAGTGAGGCATACATTCCTTAGCTCTTACAAATAGATCTAGCTTGGAAGGCTAATAGGCTCATTAAAAGGTGGCACTTAAAATAATAAGGAGTTAACTGAAGAATAGAGCTCTGTCTTAAGTTACCATGTGCTTCTGGAGTATTTGCAAACAATTGCTGATAACTTCAACTAGGGTGCTTGTAGGAGGGTTTAGATCTGTTAGGTTATACTTTTGTTACATTATACTTGTAAAATGATGATGATGATGTGGATAATATATCTCAACATTAGCTAACATGGATATATGGTGCACCTTTTGCCTTCTTACCATTACTTTCACTAGGGAGGACATAGGGGGTTAAAATGTGTTACTTTCAACATGGTGTTTGATAAATGATTAGGACTCAGTTCTAATTAGCATTGATATGGATATGCTACTAAACACTAATAGTTTAATTGAGGGAGCTCATAAGATGGTTGACATTGGTCACTTTATCCTTAAAAAAATCATTTGATGGTTTAATATTATTCTGTAATAGTTTGGATAGCAATTAGAATGATTAACAAGGAAGGGGGAGTGCAGCAAGTGAGATCAACCAGGAAGAGTTATTTCATGGCAAGTCGTTACTTGCATGTGAGAAGACAGGAGAAGGGTGAAGTTAGAGGGCCTGTGAGTAAGCAACCAGGTCATCAGACGTAGAGGGGGTTTTCATTATTTAAGCAGTTAGGCTTGAAAGAAGAAGAAGGGAGAGAGGAAGGTAAAAGGGGAAGAAGTGAAGAGTGCACATATTGGGTAGGGTGTGGACAGTGGGGTTAGTAAATTAAGATGCAGGGAAAGATTGTGGTATTGTTGATGGCAGTTATTAATGTTTTATTATCATAGCAGGAAGTCTGTGCCAGCAGTATTACAGCAGATGTGAGAGTCAATTGCTTCCCAAGCAGTGATCCTGGTTCAGGAGGCTGTGGAACAACAGCCTTCAGAAGAACTGGAGGAACCACCACAAGAGCAAAACAGAGACGGTAGTAACTTGTGCAAGATGTCAGTGCTTCAGCTGAGCAGCCTGAGGGATGGAAGTGAAAAGCAAGCAAGATGCTGCAAGGGGAGGCAGAAACCATGGCAATGGCCTCACAGAGCACAAGTAAGGGTTTTACAGGTAATACACAAGGGGATGATAATGTGATTCAAGAAAGTGATGCCTTGGAAGGATTGTTGCAGGGCTTGGGGAAAGAAGGAATACTAAGGTTACAGCAGTTGTTGTGTGAAGGTATTGGATGGCAAGGATGTGCTATAGAACTTATTAGTGATGGAAGACAGGGAGTGAGCAGTGTTGAAGTGGATTTGTCAGAGACAGGGTTACTTCTCCCCAGTTTTTTTTCTTTTCATTAGCAGTTTGGAGCATCAGCTGTTGCAGGTGATTTGGTGTAGACCACACCAGATATGAGTCCACAGGAGGAGTTTTCTATTTTGGAGGCCAAACAAGTCATTTGCATCACACCACACATTTCAGTGAAAGTAAAGGAAAAAATGGGGATGGGGAGATTGTTGATGTTTTCAACATTATTTATCTGGATGGAGCAAAATGGATCACTGAGATGGAAGCCCTAGGGTCTAAGGAATTATTAACAGCCCTTGCTACATTGAAGAGGCAGTGGCCCAGCAAGTATAGGTTAAGGTCATGGAGCAATTGGGTATTGGGATTTATGCATGTTATGACAGTATTGCTTAATAAGGAAATCTAACAAGGCCAGTCTTCAGTAGCTTATATTTATACAATAAGAGATGACCTATAATTGAAGGGGCAATGCTGGGTTGTGGTACAACCAGAATTTTAGAAAGCTGGTGGCAGTGCACAGCTCACTGGATTAGCAATGCAGATGCACGGACACCTGCAATGATATATAAGGAGGTGGTGCAGTACCAAATTTGTTCCAGCCAAGAGGTTAAGATCTGTTGGGTATTCAACACAGGTATGTGTACTTGGACCATGTGAAAAATTGAGCATATGTGTTCACATTGTGGTGGTTGGTTTACCTTCATGTGTGCGTTTTGCACATGGGCGAACAGCAGATGTTCAAAAGGACATTTGCAAAGTTTGCAAACGTCAAACACAAGAAGGTTTGAATGTGCAATGAACGAATGCACAGTGACATTTGCTCATTGCAATTTTGGCATTTTGGGGCAGATTGCACTATAGTGGAGATCGGAAAATGGTCCCTTTCCCCACAGTAGTGTGATCTTGGAGTTAGTATATTAAAGTAGGGGGGTGTGGGGGGTGCATTTATGTTTGAAAATCAGCAAATCTTCTTTTCAATTTTCTGATTTTCAAACATTGGAAACTGTTGCGGTTTTGTTTTTTGTTGTTACGATTCACTCATATGAGCAATCGCACAAGTGTGTTTTGCCTTTGTAAAGGTAAACCATGGTGGTCTGCACAGTGGACTTAGTTGTTGGTGAAATGAGATCTCCAGGGCTGCAAGAAAAAAATAGGGCAGTAACCATATTAGAAAATGGCCTGAAGGGGGTGGTTTGGTATGAGGGCTAAGAGGTGAACCTCCATTTCAGTGAGGGGACAGACCACTGGCCTGGGCACTCCCCTGTTAATCTTGCTAGTCTGGAATTCTTTTTAAAGGGCTACCCTGATAAGGCCATTGCTTTAGTGTTAGTTGAAGGTTTAAGGTGGGGCTTTTCCATTTAATTATATCTCTGGGGATGGAAGAAGGTGTGTGATGATGTAAAGTCAGGGAAAGGTTAAGAGAATATACTGCAGGCACTGTTAGATAAAGAAGTCTAGAGTTTTGGGTACTCTTTATTCTCCACTTTTTAGAGAGTAAAGGATTTCACCATCAGGTTTGTATTCCAAGAAATGAATGGGAGAATATAGGTTGAGTCATCATCCCTCTTTTCCATAGAGTCTGTCTGTCAATGATTATATTGTCAAGAAGGGGGTGGAGATGCAGTATGGATCACTGGGCCACGCTGCAAGAGTAATAGGAACCTTTCAAGACCCATGGTTGGAAATACTGAAAAAGAAGTCAGCTTTACATTGTTTCCTATCAGGGAGGAGGATTACCAATGTCAGGGATGTTTCACTGGAGTAAATTTAATGTTGATAAAGCTACAGCCATGGGATGCTCAGTAGAGTGTGCTACCTTTGAGAAATGTAGTTCATCACTACACTGAATCTGGAAACAGAGAGCTTCAGACCAAAGGTCAGTGTATTATTTAGATATTTTTATTTGTTCGTATGAGATATGGTCATTGGTAAGCTCTTCTTGAAGGTGGTTTAAGGGGAATGCATGCAATGTCTGAAACTTGGGAGTTTTATGTGTTGTGGCAACTTTATCAGTATGCTTGTATCAAGGTGCATTTCAAAATAGTGAAATGGTAGGGAGGCTGAAATGTGCTGACATTTGTTTGATGGAAGAGATGGCATCAGTTTAGCTTTCAAACTCTAAAACATATCAAGTTAGCATAGCACAAGGGTTGGTTTCATAAAGTTCTGAACCTATGTTGCATCTTGCACAGCGACTTCATTCCCTGAAGAAAGTGCACGGAGTCAGTCTTGATAGTTTGATGTTTCATTTTGTTGTTGGTAGTCTGGTGTTGATTATTCACTTTAATATGGTATTAATGAAGGCATTGTTTAGTCAAGGCATAGTGGTAGGAAATATTCATCACATTCTTTTTGATTTGTCAGAACCTCAGATTTGGCTTGTGAGAGTAAGTCTATTAATTTTAATAAGATGAAGAGTATATGGGCTTCTATATCTTTTAAGTTTTATATAAGGTACTTGAAGTGATCTGAATAATATTCATATTGTATGCCTTTGCTTCTTTACAGGGCAATGAAAAATAATCATAGGTTATTATTTCATATTTTATGTTGCTAGGAAACCTGAATTCTGACGAGGACAGCATTTCCCAGCTTTGATGCATCTGCATGGGATGCGGTTTGGAAAAGTGAAGGAGTATGAACTGGAGACAGCTATTACCATGGCTGGAAGAGTTTAACATCTCAGCATCTAGTTGTAAGGTTATTGTAATTCATAATGGGCAATGATTTGGATACAGTTCCAAAACACATACTGTTATCATGAATAATTAGGGATTTGTTCTTGTACAGGAAAAATTTCCAAGAGTGTTAATGGTTCAGTCTTCATCATTCCTAGGCTTTATTAGAGATGTGTAATTAATATTTCTTTCAGCCTTAGACTCAACTAGATATTTTATTAACCATAGGTTTGAAAGGGCAGCATCTTCTTTGGCCTGTCTGTAGTTGAGCCCTGGAATTTTGTAGCTTAGTTTGAGCTTAGTTTTCCTGTGTGGTGTTCACTTAACAGATATTTCCCTTGGAGTTTTCAACGTGCATATATTTTTGTTCTTGAAGGATATAAATTGTTAGAGAGTAAGTCTGTGATGAACTGGGGGAAAAGGAGGAATAGAGTGCTAATTTGGCAGCCAAGTAGTCATAAACAGTTTTTTCCCTTTTTTCTACTTTCATTACTAGAATTAGGTCAGGAATTAGCTCTGCTTGGACATGTTCCTGGGAATTTCTGTTGCGCTCTGGTATGAAAGGGAGTTGTATATATTGCAACTCTCTGGGATGAACACTTAGTGAACATTAACAGTTCCTAGGTAGGTACAATTTTATATTGATAATGTTGCATCTGGATTGAGTTCAATGCATAGATTTATTATATTATGGTGTACCAATAAGCAGGTTAGTTACTCGTCAATTTGATGTGGTTATTCATGTCTTGGGGGTTAAAAGGGAAGCAGTTCATCATCAATGTGTACTTTATAGACATAGTGTGTGTGTGTGTGTGTGTGTGTGTGTGTGTGTGTGTGTGTGTGTGTGTGTGTGTGTGTGTGTGTGTATGTATATGTATATATATATATATATATATATATATATATATATATATATATATATATATATAAGTTAAAAGTATCATAGAGTACATTTCTACTAATATATTCTCTCATTAAACTCATAAAATGTATGTATTTGTTTTGGGAAACATTATTTAAATTATTCCATTTTAGTAATACATGCTTTTATTCTACAATATAGTGTTAGTTTGTTATTGTTTATTATTAATGAAAATTTTTAAAAATTATGGTCTCATTTGGACATGTTACTATTCTAAATTTACTGCCATTTTCATTTAGATTCATAATATATCTATTGTAGACTGAGTAGCAAAGTTATATGCATGATGAGATAATTTTGTAGATTTTTTTCTGTACAAATATATTAATTTAGTGGTTATATAATTTTTTAAAATTTAGCTGTAGCAGATTCTAGGGGGCTTGCTTGTACCAGAGCAGTCTTCTAAATGTCTATGAATTGATTGATTGATTGACTGATTGATTGACTGCTTGACTGATTGATTATGTAGGACCATTTCAGGTTATTTGTGTATACTTACATGCCATCAAGCAGAGTAGTTAGTGTGAATGAAATGACTGTACTTTCTTTGTATATATCAAGAAAAACTCAAAGTTCCAAAGTTTATCTGTAGTTTATATTTCCTGTTTTTGGGTTTCTTGGCTTTTGACACAATGCAGCTTACAAAAGTTTACATTCTTTTCACAGGATTTCGATACTAAATGTTAATACTATCTGGTTTATTTTTGTGGATATGTTCTTCACCTCACCATGTACTACTTGTATTAGCAGCACATTTACTGTCCTAACAGATATTTGAAGGGAAATTATAAGCTTTCTTAATGCCTGCACATTTATAGACACAATTATTAAGCTTTATTGTGCGTCTACAAGCAACAACCCTTTCTTAGCCTCTCTATTAGACAAACCCTTGCAACCACCTTTGTATTACCCTCTCTCTTTTATGGTGCCCCTCTCCTCACTAATATCCAAAATTCTGCAAAATCCAAACTTGATATGTGTTATAACAGAATAGCCAATTTGCCACCAAGGCCAAATTCTCATCCTACACTGTAACTCACAGAAACAATTAGGCTGGCTGGAACTCCCCCACCATCTCTCATTCAACCAACTAACAGCAGCACATAAAGTAATCTACAGCCCCACAGACTGTCCTGCAGTCCCGACACTACTTGCCAAATAACAACTCAGTAGGCAACTAAGATCTGAAAATCATCTACTTCTAAAAGTAGAAAAGCCCACCTTACCTGCTGGGCATCTCCTCTACCTTCACCGTCACCAAACTATGGAAGTCACTTCCACCTTTTGTAAAACACAAGCAGCACCACCACCTTCAAACAAATACTAAAAAGTCATCTCAGCTCTTCCCGGCTATATACCTGCTCTATAACCTAACATCCTTCTTCTTCTTGTATGATAACTAAACTCATGCTTTTTTGCTACTACTGACTGATGATATTTTCTCCATAGTTGTTTTTCATCACTTGTTGATGCTGGTACAATAATGCTGATTAATATATTTCTGTTTATACCTCTTTGATTGAATTCATCTGGCAACCAACTAAATTCCTGCTTTATGTATATATTCTTTATACATTACTATAATCACTATGTGTAACACTGTATCTACTTTTTTACCAACTAATGTTTAATATTTTCTGTATCTATGTTCTTTCCAGAGCTTTTTTTCCTTGGGCTTCCACTGAAAATGGGCTCTGTTAGGCCTAGTGGATCTTCCCGGTAAACAAATGCAATAAATAAATAAATCTATAAAAACATTATTAAATTGCATCTTTCAGTAATTGTTATTTTAAATCAGAAACATAGAAAACATTTTGCCTTATATATTCACTAATCAGCTATGTATTCAGGAATATGCTCTCCAAGGTATATATGCAACATGAGAGATTATGTAAAGTCATCTTAATTTATTGTTTGTTCTTTTTTATATTATTATTATTATTATTATTATTATTATTATTATTATTATTAAGTATCAAATTATTAGATTCAATTTCAAGCTAGTTGTCTTCAGTTAAAATATAAACCATTTTCAACATACTACTATACAGTATATACTTATATTTACATATATACATATCTATATATACATATATATATATATATATATATATATATATATATATATATATATATATATATATATATATATATATATATATATATATATATGGAGTCACTTTACATGCTCGAAATTCTGAAATATCGAATTTCAGAATCTCAAGCCCATAAAGTGGAGATCCTAAAAGATCGAAAACCCAGAAGTGCGAAATTCTAAATCGCGACTTCTACACACACAAGCCTTCCTCCCCACACACAAACACACAACCCTATCCTACATACAAGCACACCACACACCCCTACTTAAATATACTAACTCCAAGGTCACAGTACATACAGAAACACACGAAACACCACCACACAAGCTACATTCCCCTCGCACAAACATATCACAGTAACAAAACGCACTAACACACACTACAGCCCCTACCCAAAACCCTTAAAACATAAACACTTACCTGAATCCATGAACACAGCGCAACACCAGAACTGTTAAGTCAACATCTCCGAAATGCGAGATTTTGAATTTCACACTTCTGGGTTTTCGATCTTTTAGGATTTCAAATTTATGGGCTTGAGATTCTGAAATTCGATATTTCAGAATTTCGAGCATGTAAAGTGAACCTATATATATATATATATATATATATATATATATATATATATTATATTATAAATGCTTACATCATTATCTGGAGACAATGCTTGGAGTGGCAAATGGTTTGTTCTTAGAAGAATTATTTTAGCTTTCAGTGTTTACCTGTCAAACTATGTCATTTAACAATGAATTAAGATTTCAAGCATATAAGTGATGTTCAAGTCCTCCAACAATTTATGTTGCTTCTTTACTTATTTTGTGTTATCTTCCAACAGTTTGTGTTCTTCTTATTTCTTCTCTCTAGCTTTATGTTTTGTAATGTTATTGCTTGGATTTTATTTCTTTGATGCCTGAACAGACCAGTTCTGCTTATCAGATTTTTTTAAGTGAGGATTGAACCCATTCCATATACTTTATGGTGTCAGCTTATGGTATTGTATATAACCAGCTATTCCACCTCATGTATTAAATGTGTTTATACCCATTCTACTTGGAATTTTATTTGTGTCGGAAAAAGTTAGTTGAACTTTTACATTTAATTTTTCACAAACGTTTTCACCAAACGTGATGTGTTTTTGTCCCATCCTTTTCATTGAATAGCCATTATCAAATCTCACAGTATTTGTACCAAGTGTTATGGGAGTGTTGTTTCATGCAGATCTCAGTAACAGTTCCTTATTTAAATACAACAGAAATGTAACAATTATAGAATTTGTTCTTTCATTTCCCTTATTTGCAAAGATTGGTTTAATAGCTCAATAAGCCCTTTCAATTACACATGACAGGCTTTTAATAAATTATAGTATTTTAGGAATCCATATCATTAGAAAGCTTACAATATCATTTCCTTCAAAATTTTCTGGTATGCCAACTATTCTGATAATGCTTCATCACTCTTATTTTCCAGGTCCTTCATCTTTCCATTAGCCGTGCATTTTATTTTAAAACAAATTCTGTTTGATGTTCCTCTAAACTCATCCATTTGGTTCATTTAACATATTTTCTATTTATTTTATCTGTTGTGTCTTGTGGAAATACTATCCTCAGGCTACAGCAAGCAGCCATGCAGGAATAAGTAATTCCTGCATGGCATGGACCATTTCTGTTCAGCACGGCAGTGCGCCATGTATATGTATGAAGGCGCACTGCCATGCTGTAAAATGGACATGGTTCTGTATACGAGTGCAGGGGGCCTTTGTAAGAGCAGAACTCTCACAATACACATGCCCCCTGCACTCCGGAATTGCCGTTCGGAAATTTGAAGCAAGCAAGAATGTGCGTAACACCCCCAACCCATCAGGGTAAGAAATCTGGACAAAGCCATAAGGCTACCAAGTCATAAAGTTGGTAGAATAACAGGTTTAGCATAAGCACATAGCACACACCTCCCAACCCATCAGAGTAAGGAATCTGTACAAAGCCATTAGGAACAATTGTCCCACAAAGCAGAAAGTTGATAAACTAACAGGTTTAGCATTAGCAGGGATATTCAAAAGGGTAGAAATAAAAAAACACAACAAAATTTTTTTTTTGTAATAACTGCAATAAAGTTTAAGCATAGCTGCGTGGGTGTGCCCATTGCTTAGCTATGCTTAGTCCAGCTTAAACAGTATCAGAAGTTAAATAGCAAGAGACATCCAACTTAAGCAGTGTTGCAATAGTGTAGTGGTTAGAGTGTATGCTTTGCAAACAGCAGTTCCCGGTTTGATCCCCACTGTAACCTATTTGTATTTTACATGTGAAAGCAGTACATACACATTTTTTATAATTAGCTATGAGATAACATATATTTGTTAACCAGAGTGTAATAAAGTTGTGAAACCCCCATAAAACACAAGTGCCCCATGCAGTATAGTCACACAGGAATAAATGTAATGAAAGCACATTTGTCAGGGACAATAAACAGATTTCTGATATGTAATGAATGATGAATCAATCCCATACAGCAGATAGTCTATAAAATAAAAAGCAATGCTAAGCATTGCACAGCTCTGCTTACCAGGTGTAAGCATTGTGTAAATATGACTGCTAAGCACAGAGTAGCCCAGTTAAGTGGATTTGCCCATTGGTAAGCAATGCTGAACCTTCCCTTTTAAGCACTGCCAACCTTAGCTAAACAGGTTTGCCTGTAGCTTAGCTTAGCTCAGCATATTCAAAACCATCCAATCACGGCAAAGGGCAGGAAATCGGCTGTATTTAAACCCCACAGGTGGGAATATAGCTCATAACTGGCTACAGCTTCCCACTAAAGGTAGTATGGCAGGAGTTGGAGAGGGCATGCTCTTTTGGGGCGCAGCACTGGAGCAAACAGGAGTCGAAGGTCATGGGTGGACTCCTGGTAAAGAACCATAATGAGAGACTGCTGCAGGGCCAGTACCAAGGATCCCAATATAAAGTGGAAGCCTAGGACCATGTCACCCATGATCTCACCAGTGCCACTGGTATCGCTTGGACTGGTCAGCAGGTCCAGCATTGTGTAAGTATTCATATCAAGAACTGTTTACTAAAGTCTAGCCTGTGTATGTGATGGATATGTATGACTAAATATATTTCTTTATTCCCTTTACAGCTGCAGATGAGCAGGCTGTGAATAAAGAAGCCTATGCTAGGAGGTTACAAAGGCTGCGTTGTGAGGCTGGTGAGTAAAAGTCCTCCTTGTAGTAGTCATACCAAATAAATATAAAGTATTAGAAAGTCACCTGGCAGTATAAAAACTGTGTATGGGTTGTACTGGATAAACCAGACAATATGACAGTAATAGACCCGTATAGGTCATATTTCAATAAAACTGTTACTACCCACCAATAAAGTTCTAAATCCAGGACTGGTTGTGTTTACTTTGGTATTGCATGGCATTTAGTGTTTCACTCTCTGAATAGTAATGTTGTTTTAACCACTGTTACCCACACTGTGCTACATAAAAAATATGTCTAGTAATGTCTGTATAAGACTGTTGTAAGTACAAGGTATGATTGTACAAACAAGACAGACTTAGACGTAAAACACTGAAGGAGCAGACAGCAGTTTCTAAATAGTTCACTGTGATGACACCTAAATTGTATTTTTAGCACACACGGCCATGGTTCAAATCCTAGGAGTGGTAGTAGTAAGCTGTATACATAATCATAACTCTTAACTCTACAGATGTTTGCACAATGTCCAGATAATTGGCTCATATATTAGGCCTGCTCTTCTGTCTCCCTGGCAAATCACTGGGATGATCCCAAAATTGTAGTCACTAAATACTAACATACATTTGATTTTCAGACCTCAAATCCTTCAGAAAATGTATATTAAAACAAATCCTGTTACTCTAGCAACTCTCCAAGTTTATAAGAGCAATATTCAAAATATGTCTCTATTTGTACCTCCATGTTGTCAAGCTTTATCTAGAGTGTGTGGATTAAGAGAATGAGAGGCATGTGCATAATATTAACTAGGAATCTGGGAATATGTATAGAAACAGTCAGGTAGTGTTAACAAACATTCCCCCCACAGGTCTTTATGATATGAAAACTGTAACTGTCTGGCAATAAAGTTTTAAATCCTGGACTGGTAGTGTTTACTCTGGTATTGTATGGCCTGACATGTAGCATTCACCAACATCTGATATCAGAATAGTACTGTTGTGTCAACCACTTCTCTCACACTGTGCTACATAAAAATATGTCTAGGAATGTCTGTATAAGACTGTTGTAATTACAAGGTCAGATAGTACAACCGAAAAAGACTTACAAAAAAAAAAATGCCAGAATAACAGAAAGTGGTGTCTAAATAGCTCACTGTGATGAATCAGAAATTGTTGTAGTTTTAGCACACACAGACAAGATTTGAATCCTGGGAGTGGTAGTAAGCTGTATGCATAAATCATACCTCTCAACTGTACATATACTGTACATATTTTCCTAGAATGTCCAGATATTTGGCTCATATTTTTGGCATGTTCCTCTGTTTTCCTGGGAAATCAGTGGGATGATCTCAGGATTGCAGTCACCGAATAATAACATACATTTGAGTGTCAGACTTCAAATCCTTCAGAAAATATATATTAAAACAAATCCTGTTACTCTAGCAAATGTCTAAAAGTTTATTAGAGAAATATTCAAAATATGTTCCTATGTGTACCCCCATGTTATCAAGTTATGTCCAGATGTTGTGCATTAAGAGATTCAGAGCTATGTGCATAATTACAACCAGGAATCTGGGAATATGTGTAGAAACAGTCAGGTAGAGTTAACAAGCATTCCCTCCACAGGTGTACCAGGTAAGACAAGTAGAATGCAGCTGTAAGACAGTTGAAGTATACACAGTGTACAAACATATCACCGCCCAAAACAAGGCCATTGCAATAATACCTGTAGAGCAATGATCATTAAAGTTGTGAGTACTGCAAGGATATATAAGTAGTTAATTGACATCTCCCCCCCCCACCATATCTGCAACAATAATCTAAACTTACAAATCAATGGGCATGTTTACCCCAGACCTACTGTTGGGACATATGTCCTATTGTTCAATAAATATTTAAATGTGTTTCTATTTATGTTCCATGTTTAAATACAATCACTGGTGGCCTGTTGCTATCAGTGTAACCTTCATGCCATTGTAATGGCCACTGGGGTTCCATATATGCTTGTGTTTTGTTTGCTATACAACTGTTCCAAATCTGGTCTTTTGGGTTAATGAGAATATCTATGTATGCTGTTATAACTAATCCTGGATTGTGTTAACTATTACTAACCCACATATGTTTTAAAACTGCAACAACATAGCACGTTTGCGAAGGCCGGTCTCAGAGGACCCACCTCTCCCACTGCATCTGCCCATGGCACCAGGCCTCAGCACATCTGGGACCTGACCTAGGACCTCCTTGTCTGCTGGTCTTGCACCACCTTCAGAAGGAACTACCTCAGGGGATGGGGCTTGTCCCTCCTGGGAGTGGGCACGGACAGGATCCTGTCACCCAAAATCAGGTCTGGGGTCTGGTGCATAGGGAGCTCTGCAGAGAATTGGGAGATCTGCTATGCCAGCTTGAGGGCCACATGTTGCAATTGGAGGGTCAGCCTGCCCCTCCTGTTCAGCACCCAGCACAGCCACCTTTGGGGCCATGAAGGTGCAGTGGTCACTGCCCATGGGTGGGAAACTCAGTCCCACTGTTACCATTTGGGGGCTCATGGGCTTCTGATTTCCAAACACCCCTCCCCACCCAAGGTGTTTATCCCCCACATGTATCATATACTACCCCTATATGCTGTCTTGTCTGTCTTGTCTGTCTTCTGACCCAACCTACCTCCCCAAACATACCTACTATCCTTCCCCATCATCCCACTCTCACCTTAAAAAAAAAAGGGCAATTTGTTCCCAAAAAAAGTCTGCCCCATACATAACTATCCATTTAGCACACATGTCCACTGGACACATGTAACCTGGTCTAATTGGCTTCACAATACATTATTGTTGTCATCACCCCTCTCTCAGGGGGTTTAAGTGTCCAAATATACCTCCAAATTCAGTATATATGCACAGCTGTTGCTGTAGAAGAAATGGACAGCTATGGACCTTCCCTACACCCATCCTGCACATCCCTAGTTACTTTGCCTGTTTTTTCCCTCTTTGTGCCCCCTTTTTCACCACTTTCCTAGCACCCCTTTTTCCTTTCTTTTAAAGAAATTAGCACGGGGGTAAGTGGGAGTAATACACATACACATACATACATATATAAATATATAAATACTTATAGATATATATAAAGATATTATATATAGAGTGTGTACAGCATATAAACAGCCATTATTCCTACAGGTGCCACCTTTTCAAATGGCCAGTGTCTGATTCTTTCCTAGAAATGAGAATTATTGCATGAAACTTATACCCACACACAATGCAAAGGACATGACACCACACACAGTTTGCATACATAGAAATGTTTATTTGTGTACTATTTCAGTTGTTTATGCCATTTCTTATAGCATTTAGGTGTTTGAAACACATAATAACTGATTAATGCAACTCTCAAAGAAAACATATGATACAGTAATCTGCAAAACATAATACACGTTGCTGTCTAGGCTAAAGCCCTCAAATAGTACAACAGTAGAAAACACACTTGCCTTGAAGATAAGAATCAATCAGCACTTAATCACAGATATAGTTCAACAGCCTCCAATTACACTCTGTACTCAACTCCTGGGGGGGGGGGAGTAACAGTTGTCACAATGTAAATGTATCTGTTACATAACTTTAACTTAAAACATCAGTATCACACTGACAAAAAGAACTGTGTGTAAGACAGTAAGCTATACCCTACCACTGTTCCCATGGTGAAATGTATGAAAATGTAGAGCCATATACCTTAATGTTTCTTATTACTACTATCCCTCACATGTTGCAACAGCCTACGTTAAAAACATTTCCTACCCCTCCCCTACAAAATGTCTTACAAGGCCATATAACAGTGTTCTCCATACACTGACCTCCAGACTGTACAGGGTCATATACGTTTTGTCCAACTGTAGGCCTGATATATATGTACCCTACTGCACAATTTGTGTGGGAGTCTAACATCACTGTAATGATAGTAGGAATGTTAGCACTAAATACACCATTAATTATTAGCCACTTACTGCATGACATCTGGACAAAGCCTGGTATATAGGTGGAGGACAGAGGCTGAAACACACGGCCATATTTGAAATATTGCTATTATACACTGTGAAAGTTGCTGGTGTTACAGGATTGGTTGCAACATACCCTTACTCAGGAATATGAAGTCAGAAAGACAAATGCATGTTGCCATGTACTGATAGCAATCAACGAAGAGAATGCCAGTGATATGTCAGGGACAAGACCTGTGTGGGGAACAGACAGAACATAGCCAATCCTCTAGCCATCATATGGATAGGCCCACAGTTGAGAGCTATGTAGACAGACTGCATTCCATGCAAAACTAGCATGTACACACAAACCCTGCAAAAATAGCAGTATTCAATGCATATAACAGCAATACTCACACACTGTCCCTAGGTCTGGAACCTTATACAAACACAACCAACCAAGACTGAATTGACAGTCAAGAGGAGAAGGTAAACACTTGCACCACAACACACTCATAACGTAGTCCAACTAAACCTGTACCACCAAATTCCACACATAGAAACGCAAAAACATTCATGGAGGCTCTCAATAATAATATGCGCAAGCAACAGAGACCTCCAAAGCAGAAACGCAACAACCTCCACCCCCCCAACACAACCCAAATGACATATAGCCCACAGACTCAGTGTGCCACTCAACCACAGCCCATAAGGCAAAGCAAATTACCCAACACTCTAGTGATAGGTGACTCTATAGTCAGGCACACTGATGTCCCACTCACCAGGCTAAACAAGGAGAAGGTTACTGTCAGCTGCCTGTCGGGTGCCAGGATAAACCACATAACCCATGCACTCAGGTCACTCCACAAGTACAAAAATGACTCTGTCATTGTCCGTGTTGGTGTGAATGACCTGATATGTACCTCCCTGGACTACATGAAAAGAGACATTGAAGGGCTCTCTGATCTTGTAGCCCGGGCAGGTATGACCCTAGCCCTGAGTAGCATCCTGCCATCGCCCAGAATTATACCACAGTACAAGGACAAAATGATTGACTTCAATGATTGGCTAAGCTTCTGGTGTCATTCTAAGGGGATCCAGTATCTGTCTGCCTGGGATGACATGGTCGACAGACCATGATGCTTTGTCAGAGATGGCCTGCACCTGTCACCCCTGGGATTCCGGATACTGGCTAAGGCTCTTGCCACCCCTATAGTGCCTTTTTTAGCAAGGTTCAAATGACAAATTCACCACCGTGACAGAAACAGGCAAGAAAAACTGAGGGTAATACTACTCAATGCTAAAAGTCTAAATATCAATATGCACTCCCTCGAGGCACTCCATAAAATGGAGAAGATCGACATCTGTGCAGTGACTGAGACCTGGTTTAAGGCTCCAGAGTGCACTTCTGTATTACCAGGCTATAACTCATACCACACTTTTTAACTAGTTAACCTGGACCGGAGCACCAAAGGCAGAGGTGTGTCCATATTCATTAAGGATATCCACACCTCCAGGCTTGTTGCTCAGCATAATGCATCTGAGGTTATCCAAGTGCAACTAACTCTGGGAAAAACTGCAATCCAAATTGTAGCATTCTACAGACTACCCACCATGCCCCAGGATTCGTATTCCTCTTTTTTGATATACTGGAAAATATTAGGGTTCAACCAAACACCTTAATGATGAGCGATGCCAACTACCCTACTATTAACTGTGAAAGCTACTCATGTACCAACTCCTTCACTCAATGCTTTCTGGAATTCATAAATTCCAATGCCCTGGATCAACTTATCCACACCCACACCAGGAGCAACAATATCCTAGACCTAGTCATTACCAACATGAGTGACTGATATTCCACACCTGAAGTCAACTCCTTGTTGGTCAGATCCAACCATAAGCTAATCACCCTAGATATCCACTTCCCCCTCCCCCCATTAAGGGAACCATGGTAAAAAATTTCTCCAAAGCCAACTTTATGCTTCTTAAGACAGAAGTGGCAAACTTCATGACACCCATGCAGATGGACAATACAGTTACAACTGCTGAATCCTACACAAATGCACTCTATAAGCACTTACACGAGTGCATGGATTGTGCTATCCCAAACAGAACCAAGATGCTATCTTCTAAAAAAAAGGAAGCCAATCTGGTGGCTCCCTGCCATAAACAAACTCTACAACAGAAGGAAGAAACTGTTGCAAAAGAGAGTAAAATCCCATGAGTGGAGGAGCAAGAAGCTAAGATCCCTTATAAGATCCTCCAAAGCTAGCTATGAAAACAAAATAATGACTGATTCTAAGGACAACCACAAAGCATTATATAGCTATGTCAAGAATCTCAATGGCAACAACCAGATCTACTTTGAGTTACAGCACAACAGCATGAAAATTAGAGAACCAACGGATATTGCCAACATCCTGGCAGATAGGTTCAGTGCTCACCCCCTAAAAGGCTCATATCTATACAGGAAGAATGCAGAGTCCCTGTAATCACAACTATGCAGGTAAAAGCTGCACTCTCTAAAGCCAAAACCACAGCATCCATGGGATCGGACAACATCCCAGACTGCATTTTACACGAACTTCAGAACAAACTGGCTCCCTACCTAAGCACCATGTTCAATCATAGCCTCACATCAGGCTTTGCGCCTACTGAATGGCACACAGCAACAATTATCCTACTTCACAAAGGGGGAGCCACCACGGATCCTGGGAACTATCTCTCTATTAGCCTGACGAGCCAGGTGTAAGGCCTTGGAATGTATCATTATGGAACTCATAAACAAAGACATTGGTAACCTCCAAACTCTGGACTCCACCCAGTTTTGGTTTGTGAAAGGCAGATCATGCATTCTGAACCTGATTGACTTCTTTGAGGCAGTCACCAAAGCCGTAGACGAGGGTAAGTTGGTTCACACAGCCTATCTTGACTTTGCCAAGGCTTTCAACACCATCCCTCATTCTGGAATTGTAG
Organism: Protopterus annectens; assembly: GCF_019279795.1. NCBI lineage: Eukaryota > Metazoa > Chordata > Ceratodontiformes > Protopteridae > Protopterus > Protopterus annectens. Next base: position 810,183,611 of record NC_056728.1, on the reverse strand, counting down.
CTAAACTCACTAAACTAGGTCTAAATCCCTACATCAGAAGATGGGTTGCCAACTGGCTCACTGACAGAACCCACACTGTAAAAGTTGCAGAATCCAAATCTGACTTCAGATCAGTGACAAGTGGGTTACCACAGGGTTCAGTCCTGGGACCTCTCCTGTTTGGTATCTACCTCTCTGAAATACAGGCTAACACAGAAGGCCTTTGGCTAATGATGTTCGCAGATGACTGCAAACTAGGAGCCATACTCCAGTCCTCAAATGATGTGGACATCCTACAGAAGGGCCTCACTGAGACAGATGCCTGGTGTCAGAGCCAAAAAGTGCATTGTCATCCCCTTTGGTAAAAACTCTGTACCCATGAACTACCACATAGACGGCAGTCTACCTAATGCCGAATGTGTGATAAGAGACCTTGGGACCCAGGTCAGAGAGTAGTCTCTCCTTTCATGATCACATCACCACAGTAGTCAGGAAATCCTTCTACGTGACACACCTCATCACAAAATGGTTCTCATCCTGTAAAAAAGAGGTCATTGTTCCCCTCTCATTAGACCCATTATAGAGTTCAATGCCCCTTTTGGAATGTACCTCATAAGACACCTGCAGCAGCTGGAAAGGCCATAGAAGTACCTCACAAAGAGGATTACTGGCCTTAAACAAATGCCCTACACTGACCGTCTCAAAAAACTCCAGCTTTACTCCATAGCATATCGCCTACTCCGAGGTGATCTCTGCCTAACATATAAAGTTATGTCAAACCCAGAACTGTTGGACATGCTACACCTAAAGAAATCCCAATCTTTCTGAGCTACACACTCTAGGGACCTAAACCTTCTCGCTACAATAAACAGAACATGCTGGAAGGATAGATTTCTATCCGAGAGACTTCCCATACTCTGGAACAAGCTACTCATCTATGTCAAGCAAAGTTCCTCATTAGCACTCTTCAAGAAAACACACCGTGGGGATCACTTTTGTAGCTCTGCTTGACAGGGGCACAAGAAAATAACTTTCTTGTGTGGTGTAAGCCAGGGAACCTTGCTGGCTAGGCTTACTTAGGCCCTTGGGCCAATAGCCTAGTACCTACCTATAAACCTGTGAATCTATGTACTTGGCCTGTTTCTACCTGTTGTCTGTAACACCACTGCTCACATACAAGCAGGATATCTTCCATACAGGAAAGGTAAAGGGACAACGCCCACATGATGTAGTCATTTATAGTAGTGGGTTGCTATGACATTGGCTATTGGAAGAATAATGCAGCTGCCTGCATGCAATTAGCAAGTGAAGAACACCAATTGGTGCAGAGGCCATCACTTGATGATGAGCATCACCTAAAAAAGCCATGCTGCAACCTATTCAAACCAGCTCAATCCCTGTAGTGGAGAGAGAGCGAGAGAGATAGAGAGAGGGAGAGAAAAAAACAGGAAAAATGGAAATAATACTAAAAAAATGCAAATAATACTAAATAAAAAGACCCAAAGAAGGGAGGCATCCTGAAGTACAACACAGAAAAGAGCATACTAATCAAACAGGTATGTGAAATGTCATCATGTAACCGAATGTAGTACTTGGTCTGTAATAATGGGACAGACGATTTTGAAAGATTGATATGTGCCATCAAGACTTGCTGTAATGATGTCCTGCTGAACAACTGCTATGGACATAGTATCTGGCCCTGTGGGCAGTGGGCCATGCCTGTCAACTGTGCAGATCTGCACAGAATGTCAAGATTTAAGCCATCATAGTGTTTGCTCTGTTCCTTCAAACATCTATATTAGTCTGGCAAATAACTGAAGGTGGATGTAATGAAGTCATGACAGACACATGAGTTTCAGACCCAGTCACCCCACCACCTTCAGAACAGGCATGGTAATGTGAAATGTATCATACACCAACTGCATATGTTTGTAATGGGCATATCTACAATCTGTCCCTATATATCCCCCCTAATGTTAGGCTTTGTCCACATGTGATGCTCTGTTTTGTTGCAAGGCAGAATAGTTCAGCTGTGGAGGAAGGGATAATATCAATAATTAAAAGAGATCCCCCTTTTGCGACCCTCCACCCCCATTTACAGTGCCTTTGGTCAGATGTTCTGCAGTGACAGGTTCAGAGTGTGGATCCGATGTCTGAATGTTCTGCATAGGTTCATAGGTTCATAGGTGAGTACTAGGCTAATGCCCTGGAGCCTTTACAAGCCTAGCCCATAGGATTACTCTGGTACCATGACACCCGACCATAGTTCATAGTGCCTCTGTGGAGTAGGGCACTGGAGTGATCTTCAGGGAGAACTTTTCTATTTCCCATCTACTCATCAAGATTTCTCTTGAAGAGGACCAGTGAGGTGGTCTGCTTGACATGTATGAGGAATCTGTTCCATAGCACGGGCAGTCTCTGGGTTATGAACCAGTCTCTTCAGCATGTTCTGTTGACTGTGGTAATGAGCTTGAGGTCTCTGGAGCATGTGGTGCAGGTGGATTGGGATTTCTTTAGATGTAGCATTTCTAACAGAGCTGGGTCAGACATGGCTTTGTAAGTCAAGCAGAGATCGCCTCTAAGTAGGCGATATGAGACAGAAAATAGTTTGAGTTTTTTTTAGTCTGTCCACATAGGACAAGTGTTTAAGGCCTAGAATCCTCTTTGTAAGGTACTTTTGCAGCCTCTGCAGTTGTTGTAGGCGTCTTGTGAGGTACATGCCAAATGGGGCATTGTACTCGATGAGTGGCCTAATGAAGGAAGAGTAGAGGGAGACAATGACCTCTTTCTTCCTGGATGCAAAACCCTTAGTAATGAGATGTGCCACATAGAAGGACTTTCTAACCACAGTGGCAACATGGTGGTCAAAAGAGAGGTTGCTGTCAACCTGTATTCTCACATCTCTTATAATGCCTTCTGTGTTCAGTAGACTACCATCAATCAATGTGGTAATTCAAGGGAAATGGGTTTTTCCCAAGGGGGATGATGACACATTTTTGGCCATGGTTCTAACACCAGTCATTGGTGTCACTGAGACCTTTCTGTAGGATGTCAACATCACTTGGGGAGTTAATAATAGCTCCCAACTTGCAATCATCTGCAAACTTTGTCAGCCAGAGTCCCTTTGTGTTGGCCTGGACTTCAGAGAAGTATATACAAAAAAGGACAGGACCCAGGACCAAACCCTATGGGACTCCACTCATGACAGGTCAGCATTCTGACTTGGAGTCAGCTACTTTCACACTGTGGGTTCTATCTGTGAGCCAGTTTGCAACCCACCTAGTGATATAGGGGTTGATGCCTAGCTTAGTGAGTCTTTCTATGATTTCTGAGTGGGGAATGTTATCAAAGGCCTTGGCCAGCTCAAGGTAGGCTGTATGACCCACCTTGCCTTCATCCACAGCTCTGGTGACTGACTCAAAAAAGTTGACCAAGTTGAGCATGCATGATCTACCTTTCACAAAACCAAACTGTGTAGGATCCAGAGTTTGGAGATTCCCTATATCCTTGTTTATTAGGTCCATGATGATGCATTCCATAGCTTTGCATATCAGACTCATCAGGCTAATTGGACGATAATTGCCGGGGTCTGTATTCACTCCTTCTTTGTGAAGAGGGATGACTGTAGCAGTACACCATTTGGAAGGGACAAAGCCTGAGGTGAGGCTGTGATTGAACAGGGCACACAGGTAAGGTGCCAGTTCACTCTGTAGTTCATGTAGAACACAGCCAGGGATATTGTCAGGTTCCATAGAAGCTGTATTCTTGGCCTTGACAGTGCTGTTTTAACCTGTGCAGCAGTAATACAGGGTGCCTGGCAATCTACTGGTATTGTGAATGGTCCTTTGTAGGGTAAAGTTGGCACTGAATCTGTTGGCCAGTATATTGGCAATATCTGTTGGCTTGGTATAGGAGGTACCATTGTGCAGTAACTCAGAGTTACTCTAGGAATTGCTGTGGAGATTCTTTACATAACTATAGAAGGCCCTGTGGTTGTCTTTACTATCTACTGCAATTCTGTTTTCATAGCTAGCTTTAGAGGATTTGATGAGGGATCTCAAGCTTTTGCTGAGTCTAATAAAGGAGTTTTTCCAGTCTTGGGACTTTGCCTTATTCGCCATCAGTTTTCTCCTTCTGTTGTAGAGTTTGTTTATAGCAGGGGACCACCAGACTGGCTTCCTTTTTTGTGAGGAGAGCATCTTAGTTCTATTGGGTATGGTGAGATCCATACATTTGTGTACGTGTTAGTACAGTGCATTGGTGTATGATTCGTCAGTCATGCAACTATTCTCCATTTGAGTAGGTGCTGTGAAGTTTCCCACCTCTGTTTTTAGATGCCCAAAGTTAGCTTTGGAGAAGTTTTTCATGGTGGTTACCTTTGTGGGTAGGGTGGGAGAGATGTGGATTTCCAAGGTGATTAGTTTGTGGTTGGATCTAACTAGGGAGGAGTTGATTATTGGTGTAGAGCAAGGGTCACTCATGTTAGTAATGACCAAGTCAAAGATGTTACCTCTAGTGGGGGTAAGAATGAGCTGGTCCAGAGCATTGGAATTAATGAATTCCAGAAAGCATTGGGCAAGTGTATTGGTACATGAGTAGCTTTTCCAGTTAATGGAGGGGTAGTTGAAATTGTCCAGTATGAGAGTGTTAGGTTGGACCCATGTATTCTCCAGGCTGCTTAGGAATGTGGAGTGTGAGTCTTGGAACATGGTTGGGGACCTATAGCAGACTACAACCTGAATCACTCTTACCCAGTGTCAGCTGCACCTGAAGTATCTCAGATGTGTTATGTTGGGCTACCAGTCTGGAGGTGTGTGCATCCTTTATGAATAAGGAAACACTACTGCCTTTGGAGCTTCGGTCCAAGTTCTGGGGCTAAAAGGTGTGCAATGAGTTATAGCCTGGTATTACAGCAGTGCTTTATGCTGCCTTGAACCATGTCTATTACAGCACAAATGTTGATGTTCTCCATTTTAATGAGTGCTTCGAGTGAGTGCATTTTGAGATTTATACTTCTAGCATTGAGCAGCATGACTCTCAGATTGAATTTGTTTGTAGCTGTTACAGTGGTAATTTGGTCTTTGGAACACTGCCTAAGCAAGGCACTATAGGGGTGGCAAGAGCCTTGACCAGTATCTGGAAGTTATACGTATATATATATATATATATATATATATATATATATATATGTATATATATATATTCATATATATAAAATACATTTTTCCTACTGTGCAGGATCCTGAGTTCAATATTGGCAAGGGCTGATTATTTTGTTGCTGGGCAGAACATGGGCTGTTTGATACAGAATGATTAGGGCAATAGGAAAGTGGTGAAAAAGGGGACACAAAGAGGGAAAGACAATAGGGAAAGTAGTTATGGATGTGCAGGACAGGTGTAGGAAAGGTCCATAGCTGTCCATTTTTTCTACAGCAACAGCTGTGCATATATACTGAATTTGGGGGTATATTTGATCACTCAAACCCCTGACAGAGGGATGAGGACCACAATAATGTGTTGTGAAGCCAATTAGACCAGATTGCATGTGTGCAGTGGACACGAGTGCAAAATTGACAGTTATGCATGGGGAAAAATGTTTTTTGGGAACAGATTGGGGGTAAATAACTTGGATGAGGGGGTTCAGAAATCAGAAGCCCATGAGTCCCTAAATGGAAACAGTGGGACTGAGATCCCCACCCATGGGCAGTCACCATTGCACCTTCATGGCCCTGATGGTGGCTGTGCTGGGGGCTGAGCAGGAGGAGCCGGCTGACCCTCTAATTTTGCCACCTGGCACTCAAGCTGGCATAGGAGGTCTCCACACTCCCTTTGGCACATACTACGCACCAATCCCCGGACTTGATTTTGGGTGACAGGATCCTGTCCATGCCTGCTCCCAGGGTTGGGACCAATACCATCTCCTGAGGTGGTTCCACCTGAAGGTTGTGCAGGACCAGTGGATGAGGAGGTCCTGGAGTGGTTCCCAGACATACTGTGGTCCAGTGCCATGGCCAGATGAGGTGGGAGAGGTGGGTCCGCTCGGACCAGTCTTCCCAAATGTGCTATGGTGTTTCAGTTTTGGAACATATGTGGGTTAGTAATAGTCAACACAATCCAGGACTATTTATAACAGCATGCATAGATATTGCCATTAACCCAAAACACCAGATTTGGAACAGTTGCATAGCAAACAGAACTCAAGCAGATATAGAACCACACTGGCCATTACAAAAGTAGGCAAGTTACATTGATAGCAATAGGCCACCAATGATAGTGTTTCAACATGGAACATTAATAGAAACGCATTTCAATATTTGTTGAACAATAGGACATATGTCCCAACAGTAGGTTTGGTGTAAACATACCCATTGATTTGTGTGTTTAGATTATTGTTGCAGATATGGTGGGAAGGAGAGAGAGTTGTCAATTAACAACGTATATATCCTTGCAGTATGAGGTCCTCTGACCTTTTTTTCCTGTTTATGTCTTCCAGGTACTATGTAAAGGGAATGGCTGCCTGCTTTCACAGTGGAAGAAAACAACACAATTATACATTTTGTGGTACTCCATCATGCCATCTTATTTGGGTGCAGGGCTCATGATTTTCAGGAGAGCACAGCCCTGTAGAACGAGCTCGTCCACAGGGTGATTGATGTCGGCCTGCATAACTGCAGTTATGAGCAGGTGTCGAACTACCGATCTTATCCGCCATGCCTGTTAGCATGCTGATGATGTTAGGTGGGAACACCTAGCGACAGGTGGGAGTAATGCCATCCAGCCCCCACTGGCACATGCTGAAGAGCACCTCGTCAGCCTTGGGGCACCCACCAATCAGCCAAGCCAGCAAATTGCAGATAGCGTTGTGGAGGTGGGTGTCTCTGACATAATGGACAAGGAGCATACAGGTAACACCCCAGGGCACATTAGTAGAACACTGTTGCTTATCCATCTTCATCTGTAAGGTATCTACATACATATGTCAGACAAGATAGTCTATTGCTGCAGTGTAATAATGAACATATGTGCATAATCTCTAATATTGGGTTTGTACTGTTCATGTACTGAAATGCTGCTCCCACCCTGTACCAATGCCACAGGTGTGGCTACTGTCATTATGTCTCTCAAAGAACTATGTAGGCCCCTCTGGTATACATCTGGGGCAGCAGCTTGTAGCTGGTGAGTATGGAGATATTTTGTTCAGGTTTCCCAATACACCGGCCATGTTATGGCCATGGTATTTGCCATGCACACATTTAACACACTGACACATAATGCATGCTGTACATGTTCACTCATTATTGCTGTTAACTGCCCAACATCACAGTGGTCACCATGGTGGCATATCTGAAGGGTATGTAAGAGTCCTGCAGTATACCTAAGAAACTGTCAGTGCAAGATGCATGGACAGAGGTGAACATAATGGTGGGACAAATGGGATACAGTAGGGACATGTCTGAAACATTACCCTCATACAGTGGCTACAACACTGTATACACCGCTATTATAGTGGCAACTGTTCCTAATGTAAACAACTGCAAATCAGAATACCACATTCCACAACTTTTACAACCTATAATCTGTTCCTAATATGAGCAATGAATGTGCAATAAGGAATCCTATGTTAGGACAATAAATATGGGGAATACATAGCTTCAGAAAAACTGGAAACATATGTGTGCACACACTCTAAATAACATATTGTGGAAGCAGCTTTTAAGGTACTGACAGCATTCACTCTTGTTAAGTACACACTTTCCACCAAGTACAGGGCCTCAATGTCACACCAAGTGATGGTCTGCTGTCCAAGATGTATGTCCACGACATTTGCCCACTCACCTGCAACAGAGGCAGCCGTGGCTTGCACACATCTTACAAACCATAGAATGGATCCCATATCTGAAAGGTAGCACTCAAGAGTGGGAGAAGTAGCCTTATCTCACTATTGCATATACCTTGGCAAACAGAGCTGAGAGTCATGTATGTGTGTATGAAATATGGGACTACATCAATGTAGAAAATAAACAGATGCCCATCCAAGAGAGATGACAACACATGTTGCAAACTGGTCATGGAGGCTGCCCAGACACACGCAGCAACACTGAGGGACTTGCAGGAATGTCTAGCAAGTATTGCCTGCACAGTACCTGTGTTGACAATCGCCTGGAATCTGCATATGTGTGGCCTATGAGTTAGGGTAATCAGATGGAAGAGTTGTTCCACAGGAAATCATCCAGGGCTCTCTACAGGAAGCACATGCATAACATCAAGTATCCCAAAGGCATGTGTTGCAATGTGTAATGGTGTACTGAGACCAAGGCTGAAACCAACAGACAGTATTAATAAAAGATACATGTGGTGCACAAGCAACACCTCACCCCATCTTAAGCCCACCATCCCCATTTTTATCTTGCTAGTGCCAGTGTACACCTTTAGGTTTGCTGTTCATTAGCAAGAACTAGGCCAGTAGAAATGAAATTCTGAGTTTGGAACACTGCAAAATAACACTCAGGTGTGGCCCATAGTTGTCAAGCTTCTGCAATAAGGCTGAGGATGGGGAGGGGTGTCATCCTGAAACACAACAGTGAACTGAAGCATACATATAAAGTTCCCTAGGAATGGCTGTATCTGAACACAGTCAAGGTCATGAATTGTGCCAGACATAACCCTGATCATAGCAATAATGAAGGCACTGTGTGACCTCCAAGGGCTGTGCACATGAGCTGACCTTGCAGCCTGGTAGAGTTTGGGGAAATTTGTAGGGCGGACTGACCAAATAATGGCAAGTGAGGATGGGCCATGCCAGTATACCCCTTCCTGGAATAGTGACTGCTGTAGTTCATTTAAAAGGTGCTGCAACAAACCATTGTGTTCAGGGTGTGCACACTTATGCAACCCACATATTGTATGCATCTCATTCAGCATCTGTACCACTGACACATTTGTTTGATACTGCATTTGATTGCACAGGTCACATGTCACCTATCAGTGTAATGTTAACATATGTAGTATTGTGGACCAATTGCATATCATGGAAGAGGCTGGCATGTCAACAAGGGTGTGTATACTCCTCATATCCACATTAATATTTAAAGGTTCTCAGTGTAATTGGATTTTATTGCTCATACATGCACTGCTGATGAGATCTGCAAATCAAAGGTCAGGCATTAACTATTGATATCAGTCCTCATATCATCCCAGGTATGTGTCAGATAACACATAGGGGCTTTGAGCAATAGAACAAACATAACTGCCACACATATACATATTCAGTAATGGTGTGCACACTCATGAGGTATGGTGCACAGTACATGCTAGGGTGCTGTACAGGTGCACAGCAATACTGTATACATGGGTGTGGTGTGTTCCAGGGGAATGGGCATCACCTATTAATGCAACTCATGCATCACAGAGATGTATAATGTTGGTAACAAGGATTGAGTATAGCCACAGTGCATGCTGTTGAGTGCCATATCTCATGCATGTTGGCTGTTGGTTAATGAGAGGTCTGTGTAATATCTTTGTGCCACCACATCTGTAAGTGTGTGTGTGTGTGTGTGTGTGTGTGTGTGTGTGTGTGTGTGTGTGTGTGTGTGTGTGTGTGTGTGTGAGTGTGTGTAGAGGTAAGCAGTTATGTACAGGTCTTAATTCACATTTTTTGTTTTCCCCTCACAGGTGGCAAGGTGGATCAGGGTCCCTCATGCAGGCAAACTGATGTTATTGTCCATACAGACTCTGACAATGATGATAGTTATGGTGAGGCACAGACAGGGTTGTCAGGGGCTGAAGCTGTGCCATTGGTTGACATCCCACTTTTATCCACCCCATCCCCACACACAGTCACAATACCCATACATACCACATCACCAGTGTCCATAGATGAGGGACAGTTGGTGGGTGCTGGCATGAGACAGGACAGTGTGGGGACTATGGCAAGTGTATCTGTACACAGCAACCATAGCTGGATTACCGGTGAGGTACCACACAGGCAGATGGACAGGGGTGCACGTAGGGGAGGCTGCTGGCCATCATGGCCCTGGCAGAAGTTCCACAGCAGGTGTCACCAGATACATGTTTCGGGCCATAATGGAGGCACAGACATGTATGGAATGGTATACCAGACAGATTTTGATGCTCCAGAGGGCTACTCATTCTGCTCTACTTGACAACATCTGTGATCTTGCAGGTGCTCACCGTTATTTTGCAGAGGTCCAGAATAGATGGTTGGGTGAGATGGTGGGAATCCTTGACTATGTGGTGTCTGTGTTGGACCATGTGGTGGGAGCAGGGCGTCATCCACATGGACATTAGTCAGCAACACCAACAGGTGGAGATCTACATGGATATGCAATAACTCACAGCTGCTCCCGTAGTGGCAGTACCAGCACCAACACTGCGGGGGGGGGGTGCTGATCACACCACAATGCAGCAGGCCATGGGCACATGGTGCTGGATAGTCAAACAGGGACACAGGTCCAGCGGACAATTGTCATCATCAGGGGTGAGTACCATATCTGGGCTTCTACCTGATAGTGTCCATGGAACCACTGGCAGGCACAGTTCCCATGTCCATGGCAGGAGACATTGAACTGTACAGCCTGCCATGTACGGTCTGCAGCTGTTCAGCAAACTCCTGTATTGGGCAGCCACATGCAGAACTGTGTGCATACATGCACACACATATCAACGACATAGCAAGGGCACCTCCATACCTACACACACCACATCTGCACAGTCCAGTTGTTAAAGAACCCCCTAACACACACATGATGTCAACCAAATGGCTCAACCTAGGCCTCTGGCAACTCCACCACACACCCTGTGCATATGATGTACCTGTCATCTATACCGTCGATGCAGGGACATGCTAATATGGTTCTGATGCACAGGGTGAATGTACTAAGGTTTAGCAATGTAATGCTGTTTAATGTGTTTTCAGCTGGTATGTGTAATGCTTACATGTCAGGGTGTGTAGCTGTCCAGCCATGATGCATTATAGCTGTTATTAACACTGACTGATTGTTGTCTCCATAATGTATTCTGTTTGTGTTGTAGGTGTCTATGTGTCAGCAGGATGTTTGTCTGCTTCCCTTTCCTATGTGGGGTATGGCACTGTCGTGACACATTGACTGTGTCATATCCTGGGTACAGCTGAACACATGTAACAGGTTTGAACAACAGTTACTCCATGTGCCACATTGCTGATAGGTCTGAGGGGTGTATACAGGTGAGTGCATGGTGGCTGTTGTCAGCAGCTCTTCCGCAGTGGACAATGGTAAGTGTATTAGGTGGCACTCACCAAATTTTTGTGAATAACACACAGACGCAAAGGTTTTGGTGTTGATGCAATACACAGAGAATACTGTACACACGGATGTACTTAATTTTGCAGTGAACTCATTTTAGCATATGTAATTCCACGAAGACCAAATAGCCAAAACATCACATCAGTAAATATTCAGTCTGCCAGTTCAATGTCATTGACAATGATACTGGCAGGGTATATGTCCTCTTCCCAAATGTAGTGCAATCCTGGAGTTGGTAAACATAGGTGTAGTGGTGCGGGTGGCACAGCCACCCACTTTGGAGGGTGTGGGGTGGCATAGAACCACACCTAGTGTGATTAAGAAATACTTAACCTGTTAACATAAACTGTACAGTATAACAGCACATTAAACTGGGGGATACGTACAATAACCCCAATGTGGGTGGCTGTGCCTACAACAACCACACCCAACTATATATACCAACTCCAGTATCGCTGTACAGCTGTACAGTAGGGAAGAGGGCATTTACACATCCATTACTAGTTAAATGGAATGAATTTCCACAAGATGATTCCTCTGAAAGGTTACCTTTTGCCAGGTCGTTCTCAGAGAAATGATCATCTGGGACATATAATTTCTGCAAACTGAAATAGATCCTTTCACATACACACACACTTACTTTGCAACACTGAGAGTAGAACCCCTACCTAGGTACTTATTGTTACTAATGAGCTTGGGCTTAATTGCACACACCACAGAGCTTTTAGGATGAGGTGTGTCCCAAGTTTCCTGTTAAGTGAAGAACATCACCAGGCCTTGCACAATATGGTAATGGGGAATGTACTGGGTGTTAATGAACAACACATAGTGTGACATACTGTCATGTACACATTGACAACCCCATACAGTCATAAACACTTTTGACAGACCTGGGTTTAGCAGTGCTAACTACCTTGCCAGTGAGTCAATACTGTTAGGGAGTTTTTGCACACAGCACATGCATCATTGGGCTGGATAGTGTAATCAGTTACCTGTATGGTTGATGGTGACAGCTGTCTTCATCTAGCAGATCTTGGAACATATACTGGGGATACCATGGTGTAAAGACAGTATACCAAGCACACACACACACCCACAGTGGATATTGTACTCACTGAAACACATGATAATGCTCTGACATACCCACAATCATACATTGACCAGGACTACAATACAAATCCATGTCTATCTAATCAGTGCTGCTACAGGGATATGTATTTATTGCACATGCCAGAGGGGTAGTAGGTTGAGGGTTTGTCATGGTTCTCCTAATGTCAGCAACATTGCCATCTCTTATAACATATGGCAAGGTTTATTGTATTTGGAGAATGTGGCCTCAGAATGCTGTCTCATACAAATATGCACAGTCAGACACAATTGTGCACACACACACACACACACACACACACACACACACACACACACACACACACACACACACACACACACATACCCACATTTGCCAGGACTCAGATGGTAACTCACGTCTATCTACCCATTTGTAGAACAGTGTTATGCTGGTACTGCAAGCTCCAGATAGCCCATAGGGTGACGAATGTAACAAGGTACATTTACTGTGAATTACAGCAGCAGACATTTCTAAGTATAGCAATGGGAAGTGTAGTGGGTGAGAAGGCCTTCAGAGGATTTTGAACTACAAGTTTACAAACACACAAACACTGTTATACTCAATAATGCACACACACATTTGTCAGTACTGAGGTCCATAGTGTAGGTTTTCCTAGGTGTGTACCAGCCTAATGTCCATGGAGAGGTGACAAGAATAGGGCATGTGAGTACACTATTATCATTCCACCTGACATTTGTCAGCAGGCCATCAACTGATGCCACATGAGTGATGCCCAGGGTGGCAGTTAAAGTCAGCATCCACTCCTCTGGTTTTCTCTTGCAGAGGAACAGTGAGGTGGTCCAGTTGACATGTATGCAACATATATTGCATAACATGGCCAGTGTCTGGGTTAGAGACATGTACACAAACATGTTCTGTTGACTGTTGTAGTCTGTTTGAGATATCCATGGCATGTGGTGCGTACAGAGTGGGGTTTACTAGCTGTGGCATTTATAAGACAGCTAGGCAAACATATAAGTGTCAGTCAATCAGAGATTGCCTGTAAGAAGCCAAGATGAATACCTGTCATCTGCACATCTGTACAGAGGATAGGCAGAAAGTAGCTATCCAACAGATCATGCATTAGAATTAATATTCTGACAGATAGGCATCTGAAACTGATAGGTATGCCATTACTACATGACAGCAGTCCTCAATGACATGTCCTGAAACATAGTAGTCTACAGCTAATATCAACATATCATATCAATATCCAATAGGAGATGCATAAAAACATACAGGTCAAACACCAAGAGCACGATAGTCGGTACAAAGAGTCCAGCTTTGCATGCAAGGAGCTATGGTTCCAGTACTACAATCTGCAATCTACTCTTACTTAGAAAAGCACTGTTAAAAGTAGTAATGTAATGATACAATACATGTGTGTGTGACTGCATATAACCTGGGATACTACCCAAGTATGAAACACATACAAAGAGAAAAGATTGTGGCACTACCTATGTATATTCAGGTGTTCCATACAGTATACCCACACACCCACACCCCTTGCTACCGTAATGACAGCACAGAGAAGCATGTTATGTACATGGAATTAAATACATTAATTAAATATGTCATTACCCTGCTACTTTATGAGACTTCAATGTGATCATTGGCTACCAGGGCTGAGCTATGCTTAGCAGGTGGAAGCATTACTTAAATATAAATGCTAAGCAGATTTGTGCACTGGTAAGGGATGCCTAAACAGTGTAAGCGCCTATACGTTTAACCATCATACAGTCATGCAAACCCACATAAACCCACTTAAAGTTGCTCAAAACTGCCTTAACCACACTGTATACAACAGTCCTTGTTCTGCCTAGCAACAAAATAAACAGCACTTGTAGGTCTTGAACCCAGGACACTATTAGTCACAGCAGTTAACCACTAAGCCATCTGAGCTGTGAAGATGTCTGTTGTTTCTCAAATATATCATTTAGTACACATACTGAATAGCAGTGAAAACTGCTATGACTACTACAATTGTTTAGTACTTGTAAGTGAAACAGGTGTTGAATCAGTCATGTTCTGATATGTAAATAAACTTATATCAGATTAATATGGTGGGATACATCTGAGAAGATATACACAACACTCATGTTTACACATAAAAGGAGATAGATATGACATATGATATATATATATATATATATATATATATATATATATATACACATATTCACACACACACACACACACACACACACACATATATATATATATATATATATATATATATATATATATATATATGTATGTATGTATATAACATATGCCCATGACATATAGTGGAGCGAGTCATACCTCAGCACCATAACTCTCAACCTGTTACTGCAAGGGAACACATAATGTATTTATTGCAGTTATAAATGTAGAATGTTGCTACAGTGACAGGGGTTGTGTCAACATACATGTTGTGAAGGAAGGCTCTCCTGAGACTGACATGTACGCCATCAGTTACTGACAAACATCATATAATCATAGTGAAGTACCACACAAATCACAGTAATGATCCTATGGAATACAGAGGCAATATGAGCAATAAACATGGACAGTCTGAAACAATCTGGTCAGTCAGGAGGTATACACAGAACACCTTAGTGCAAGAAATCTCGAACAAGCCTAACAAAGGGGATGTTTAGAGCCATGAAAATGGGGGCATGGACTAGATAAGCTCACACAGATGATGCATTCACATCTTCCTGTCTGTCCTAACACATATTAACTGGAGGTGCAGCGATCCCAAGCCACATACTTCACACAAGTTAGTAACATACATCTTCACACCAGCCCACTGTTTTGTCAGAAATACACAACACATATGGTGGCCAGGCAATAGTACATCTGAGAAATATCTGGACATAACATCACACTAGGGTAAATACACTGCACTGCTAGGCATGTCACCAAGCACTGTTTACACTACAGGCAGACTGCCACAACACTAACCCAATTTACCTATGGGGGAAGACACATGTAATTGCAACTATAGCAGGCATTACAGGCATGTAACAGCATGGGGTAAAAGACAGCAGTGTGAAAGTGCATACCCATAACCAATTTCAACAAGGTCCAGTCACATAATAGTAAGCCTAAGTAATAGTACAGTCGATGGCCTGTGTGCACAAAAGTCATCATCATGTTTGCCACTCACACACTAACCCTACATATACTGGACCAATTCACAGTGTAGCATGATGATTGACTGTGGTATGGGACATGCCTCAGTCTGGCCCTTCAAACATATAGACTGATAGGGTATCAGAAACTGGAGCATTATGCACTGTCAGATAGAATAGTACCAAGAACACTGACATCTACCCCAGTCTGTACACAATCCAAATAACATGATCAGAGTACACTGCTACATAATACAGACACTCTGTCAACAATTACCATAAGTACACAGACCTCACTACAGTACAGACTACCACAGAATATCCAGGATTGTGTCCACAACTATTAGGCCTCCTTTTACATAATGTGTCTGGCAGACTGATATATCACTGGCTTGATATCAGGAATTGTGTCATTAAATAATGGTATACTGTACATATCCACCTCTTACTGCATGACATATGAACAAAGGGTGGCAGACCTGGGAGACAGAGGCACAAGCACAGGGCCAATATTTACATATTGCAGTTATAAACTGAGAACATTGTTGGTGTAACAGGGTTTGTTGTGACATATCTCTTCTGAGGGATATGAAGCCAGTAACACACATGGATGTTAGCATTTCCTGAGTACAATAATTAGAGTATGCTACTGCATTTATGAAGACAGAAAATGTGTGAGTAACACACCAAATCTCAGGCTCCAAACTCTGGCCTGTCTGCAGATAGCCCTACACGTGAGAGTTTTCTCAAACACACAACACTGTCATGCCAGACTTTAAATCATGCAGAACAACCATATCCACACAAATCCTGTTAAAGCAACATAACTTCAAATGTAGAACAGCAATACTTACATTCTGTCTCCATGTCTGGAACATCCCCCTCCAGGTCTTGGGCCTGTCTCCACAGTGTTTATTGTAACAGGTATTTCCAACTACCCTCTGTGATGCTGTTTGTCACACACCCACATGAAGTCCTGCTCATAGTGAGGGAGAAGGGCCAACACCCACTTGCATTGCTTACATATAGGGGTATGTTTCCATGCAACTGGCTATAGGAATTATACCACAGGTATTCCACATGCAATTAGCAAGTGGACAACTCCAATTCATGCACAAGCCATCAACTGATCATGAGCATTACCTACCAAAGTCAAGCTGCTGCCTATGCAAAACAGATGCATTTTTCCACATCTACCAGAGAGGGGGTGAGAGAGAGAGAGAGAGAGAGAGAGAGAGAGAGACAGAGGGAAAGAAAGACAGGAAGACAGAAAGAGCCAAGCATGTTTGTATATGATCTGTGGATAGAGAGAGGTCTCTGGGTATTATAATGGTTGTCTATATATAAATGTATGGCTGTGTATTGTCTCCAACAACCTCTAAATTGTTTGACAACTGCTGGCCTTGTAATGCCACATTGTGACATATGGGTCCACAATATGAAAAAGCCACCCGACAATGGATCTTGTTATTTATACAATCACACCAACATCCACCCAGGATACTGATGACACACACACACACACACTTGCCAGTACTGAGTTTCAAGCCCCTACCTAGATCTGTATTGGTACTATAGTGTTACACAGCTAAATTGCTATATATGTTATATGTTGGAGAACTGTCCAAAGGTATCTTTGAATGTGGCTGACCTCAGTTGCAGTGCTCAAAGAAGGGGTGAGGGAAGGGCAGTAAGTGTGAATGACCACAAAAGCAGGTGTCAACGAAGACTCACACACTCTCACCCACAAACACACATTTTCATAGTTGTCAGGGCAAGGATTAGAGCTCTTACCTAACTCATTTGTTACACTATGGTATTGCACGGTTATCGCAAGCACCACAGCAGTTATATGTTAGAGAGCTATCAAAGGCATCTGTGAAGGAAACTGACATCAGCTGCAGTGCTAAAGAAGGGGTGAGGGAAGGGAAGTAAGTCTGAATGACCATGAAAACAGGTGTCAACGAAGACTCACACACAAACACACACATTTTCACAGCTGTCAGGAGCAGGATTAGAACTCCTACCTAATTAGTTTGCTACACTATGGTATTACACAGTTATTGCAAGTGCCATGGCAGCTGTATGTTAGAGAGCTGTCCAAAGGCATCTTTGAAGGTGACTGACATCAGCTGCAGTGCTAAAGGAGGGGTGAGGGAAGGGCAGTAAGTGTGAAGGACCACAAAACCAGGTGCCAACAAAGACTCATGCATTCTCACACACATTTTCACAGTTACCAGGACAAGGATTAGAACTCCTACCTAACTAGTTTGCTACACTATGGTCTTACACAGTTATCACAAGTGTCATGGAAGTTACATGTTAAAGAGATGTTCAAAGGCATCTTTGAAGATGAATGACATCAGCTGCAGTGCTCAAAGGAGGGTTGAGGAAAGGACAGTAAGTGTGAATGATGACAAAGGCAGGTGTCAGCAAAGACTCACACACACATTTTCACAGTTGCCAGGACCAGGAGTAAAACTCCTACCTAACTAGTTTGCTACACTATGGCATTGTGCAGTTATCTCAAGCGCTATGGCAGTTATATGTTAAAGAGCTGTCCAAAGGCATCTTTGAAAGTGACTGACATCAGCTGCAGTGCTAAAGGAGGGGCGAGGGAAGGGCAGTACGTGTGAAGGACCACAAAATCAGGTGTCAACAAAGACTCACACACAAGTTCACAGTTGCCAGATACAGGATTACAACTTTTACCTAACTAGTTTGCTACACTATGGTATTATGCAGTCATCTCAAGTGCCAAGGCAGTTATATTTTAGAAAGCTGTCCAAAGGCATCTTTGAAGGTGACTGATATCAGCTGCAGTGCTAAAGGAGGAGTGAGGGAAGGGCAGTAAGTGTGAACGACCACAAAAGCAGGTGTCAGCAAAAACTCACACACTCTCACATACAAACACACACATTTTCACAGTTGCCAGGACCTGGATTAGAACTCCTACCTGATTAGTCACTGACACTATGGTATTACACAGTTATCACAAGCACCATGGAGCTTATAAAACTGAGCCTTGGAAAAAGGTTATTTCAAGGTGACTGACATCAGTAGGAGTAAAACATGGACAGTGGGAGGTGCAGTGTGTGTGAATGCCATCAATCATTCCTCTAAAAACACACACACAAACACACACACACACACACACACACACACACACACACACACACACACACACACACACACACACACACACGCAGCCATACACAACTTTACATTTGACAGAACTGAGTATACAAATGCTACATGAATACTGTTTTTTACTATTGTGTTACACAGTTATCACAAGCACCACAGACACTATAAGGCTGAGGGCTAGCAAAAGGAATGTCTGCAGTGATTGACATCTGCATATCATGCAATATCGGGCAATTGGATGTGTAGTGGGTGGGACAGGGCTTATAATGGACATTTATCTGTCACTGTCTGTCTCTCTCTTCCCCACATCTCTCTGTGTGTATGTTTGACATATAGTGTGTTGGCCTTGGATATGTGTGAGTATTCCTATCTGATGTGTGTGTGTGTGAAGCATAAATGGTGTACAGTTTGGTGTGTGTGCACAGACATCTGCAAATGACAGATATGTATTGTCCACTGTATTGTCAGACATGGGCTTCATTTCTCTAAGTATAGGAGCATGCCCAGTATGACCTTCTGTAATGACTGTGTGAATCCATTCCAGGTAGGGTTGTACTCCAGTCCAGGGTTTGATGTTCTCAACCTACACATAGCAACCTGTTTCTGCAGGATATCTGTAGATAGGTTGACAATATGGAGAAACAATGGGTGACAGATAGGGGGATACTGTAACTATTGCTGTCTGTGCTCCTTGTGTTACATGGTTGGTGTTAGAGATATTCAGACAAATGTACTGTTTTACACTGTAATGTATTATGTCATCGACTACTGACAGATATAATTTTTTGCTCACAGTTATTTGCTAGGAAATAAAAGATGAATGAAGCTGAGTCCAGTATTGTGGTCCGCAGCCTACACATTCTTGCACACTCCTGCAATTGTGGAGGGGTAGCTACAGACACTTGCTGATGGGTCTGTATAAATGGTCCAGTACCTTAGTAGTATGGTGGCTGAGGATCCCCTTGTTGTACATATATCAACTTAATAGAATGGCCATATCCTGTTGTGGCCATCCCTCTTAGCTGTACAGATTACCCAGGTTACCCAGAGTCAGGGATTATATATATATATATATATATATATATATATATATATGTATACATACATATAGTCAGATCCCCCTCACATTGTGGTTTATGAGCAGGTTTGTTGCCATCCATTACTGGATTTGCAGGCAGGGGTAGTATGGGCACACATCAGTTTCAGACTTCACACACCTCATGACATCCATGAATCTACACCCTCCCAAATCTGTTATTCTATCCTCGTCCTAATATTATGCAAGTGATATCTGGGAAGTATCCCTATAGTTGGCCCTTCATCCCATCAGTATGTATGGAGTGGCCCCAGTTCATGCACTAGGACATGGGGGACATGCTACTAGGATTTGTCAATATGGTGTTGCATTTGTGTTCTGTTGACTGTGTTAGTTTGTTATTTGGGACCCAATGAGATACCATACATTGGCAGTATGGGTGAGGCACAGAGCTTTGACAGAAGACTAGGCCATTTAGTAGTGCTGCAAACCATCTGTAGCAGGCCAGTGCATTCTGTCACTCCTACATTCCCAGGCTATGAGACAGTTGATTCCCCTGAGGTGACAGGGTAAATGTTTGAGGTATTAATGGCAATAGTTCCTGTACATATTGACCCATTGGTCTGGATGCATGCAGGGATCTGCTTACATCTAGGGAAACACCTGCATACGCCACCTCTTCAGCATGCTGCATTCTGTAAGTATTCCCATACAGAAGGGAAGTCATACTGTATCATTCCCAACAGCAAGGATCTGACCTGTGATAAACCTGTGTCTGATGGTGGGTTGAGCTGAGTGCATGTGTGATATGGAAGCTACTTTCAGCTGACTCACAGATATACCTGGGACATCCCCCTTATGCTGCCTTGTGCAAGGACATAGGCAGTCTCTCATTACTTCATAACTGTGCCTTTTGTGATCTGCCAGTGATTGGACAGGCTACATCAGTATTCCATACTACACAGACAACTAATGTGCTGGTAACCTGTATGTACAATTCCAAAATTGTGTGCAGTTGAAAGTTACATTTTATGGACTCTATCGAGGGTACTTCCACCTGTGTACTGTGTGTATGTATGGGCCCACATTCATGGCATGTCCATCTTTCAGGCAGTTACAGATATTGACATCTGGACAGTGAGTATGGATGACTGCTGACATGGGTATTGCTGAGAAGCATTGTGGCTGACATTGCAGTTGTCAGAACATGGCCCTGCCATCCACAGTACTGCCCATAGGCCACCAACACACAGCCTTCCATGTCTATAAGCTGACAACTTCCATACAATTTTGAACACATGACAACCTAACACATGGCCCCCTGCATATTGCACACATGCAACAATCTATCCTGTAGATTGGGCCAGCTCATTTAATCTGTGCTCCACTATTATTACACCTCACACTTACTTGTTACTGCATTTCTACATGGTTTTGGGAGGGCACACCTAACAACGTCAAACATTTGCTATGTCTATACTGGTATTTCAGGTACTCAGTTGGCTTCCATTTCATTTTGTATTCTGACCTATCATGCAGACTGGAGGCATATCAGTAGTGTACAGATCTTAGGTTTTTTTGACCTACATTTCAGTTTCAGACTTCTTACCCTTCTGAACTGACATACAACTGCCCGACCTGTTATAGTCTGTCTGTGTAGGTCTGGAGTGGGGCTGTTAACCATTGCCATCAATTGGAGGCCTTAGACCAACCTTTCTTTATGGTCATCTACACCTGTCCTGCTGGTTGAGGCTGGTGGTGGGTATGTGAGCTGCACTGGCAAGCATGTGTGTGTCCTATAGACATGCATTTGGTCCATTACATGTACTGCAGTGGGATCTGTCACCTTGTCTAGTACTGCCTAGTATGTTGACATCAGTATTTGCTATGGATTTCATGCTGCCCAGATAGGTGTCCACTATCCGCTGCCATCCCATTTAACCATCTGATTTCCTTTCATGCTCACATCCATACCATAGATACAACTATGAGAACATACTACTCCAGTCAGCAATTGATAGGAAGACTGACTTACCTTGTGTCTGTGCCAGTACTGAGGATGGTGCTGGAGGGCTGACTATGTTGGATGCACATAGTACACTCCCTATACATGGTAATGTACAGGTTGTGTCATATTTGGCATCCCTTTTACTGTATGTGTGAGTCAGAGAGAGGTGTCATTCCCTGGGTCCCTACCGTGTCAGTATATGCACTATGCATTGTCTCTTTGCCAAGGCCAGGCCATACTGGGCACACCTCCTTCTGCCTACATGGGAAGGCTCAGGTAGTTCCTCCTCCAAGTCACTCTGTGTCTGTGATGGCCTTGGCAATGGTGGGGGGTTGTGTGGCCTTGTCCCATGCTGTTCCTGCTGCAGCTGTTTCTGAGGGCTCATATTGTGTAGCATGGCACATACTATGAACATGTGTATACATGTAGCTGGAGAGTACTGCAAGACTCCACCAGATATGTCCAGGCAAGAAAACCATGACTTGAACATCCCAAACACATGCTCTATTATGATTCTGGTTTGTGCATGTGCCTCATTATATAGTTCTTGTTCAGGTGTGTGTGCATTTCTGATGGGTGTCATTATCCACAGCTCCAGTGTGTAACCAGCATCCCCCACTAGGTGGCCATATGGGATGTCTGAATTGGCAAATGACTGGTCTAGCTGTGACATATGCCAGATGTGGGAGTCGTGATAGCTACCAGGGCTGCCAGCACACACATTCAAGATAATGCCCTGGGCATCGCACATGACCTGGCAGTTGATGGAGGGGAAGCCCTTGTGGTTTATGTAGACCCTACCCCACTCTCCAGGTGGTGCTTTGTTGTGTATGTGGGTGCAGTCCATAGCACCCGCTACCTTAGGGTATTCTACTATTTGGTGGAAGAGACACATATTGCTGGTCAACATCTCACAGGTGTTGCAGAAATATATATGCTTACCGGCATGTGCTGACATGGCATCTAGGAACTGGTGGAGTACCCTGGATGCTGATGCCTGTGAGATCCCCATGATATCCCCAGTTGGCCTTTGAAAGGCACATGTGGCTAGTATTTGTAAGCCTACACATACCTTGGTATCCACTGGGATGGGTTCCCCTCTGTTGGTTCTGTGTGTGAGGTGTGCCCGACACAGCTCAGCAATTTGCTATAGAATGTCCCTGTCTACCCTATAGCACTCCACTATCTTGAGCTCATGTAGCCCCTGGTAGGTTACCCTGGGTCTGTACACTCTTCTCCTTCTCCTCACTGTGGGTTGGTCATCAGCATTCACATCCTCACCACCCTCAGCCTCTTCCACATATTGATGCATGAGAGTGACAGCAGCCCCTAACATTTTGTTAGTTTTGTCAGGTAAAATTTTCCCATCTGTGTACACCAGTGGGAAAAACACACTGGAAGATGTTTGCATAGTTTATAGTAGTGTGCTAGCCTATTCCATGTTTAATTGGCTGATTCTGATACATTTCACCTGCCAGCTATACTAGTTCTCCTTGATTGCCTTCCTACTGCTGATTCCCCAAAAAACAGTCTGTAAGGTGTTTGCATAGTTTATAGTAATGTGCTGGGCTGCTGCATGTGTATTTGGCTGATTCTTATACATTCCATCTGCCAGCTATGCTAGTTCTCCTTGATTGCCTTCCTACTGCTGTTTTCCCTTCCCACTGGCTTTCTGTTTAAGCCCAGGGGCATGCTGCCCATACCCAGTGCTCAGATGTACACAGAGCTGCTATTCCCTGTTTTTTTTTTTTTTTTAAACCCGGCACGTGGAACGCACACCCATTTAGGCTATGTACACATTGCTCAGGAACATCTGACACACCCCCTTCCTTAGCTGTGCTTAGCTAAGTACAAACACGAGCCACAGAGCTCCAGTGAGCTTACAGCAAGCATGACACACTCCCTTATGAAGTCATTCAGCTCTTAGACTTGCACTGTCATATTGCTGCACCTACACAGTTGGGTAAAAACTAACACTGAGAGGAAATCTGTGATTCAGTATCAATCCCCTCATTTGCTAAAACAGAATGCTAACTCATAGTTACCACACTCACACTCAACCTTCCCCCTTAGCAACCATTACTCCCTGGTATTGTTGTTTTATTTATGCCATTGACTATCATGCCAAAATGCTGATTTGGGTTTAAAAGCTTATTTTCCAGTTTTTTTTCTTATTTTTGGCCCGATCCCGTTTGCGCACTGCTGCCCTATGCTTAAACGGCCAAAATTGGACAAAAAAATAAAAGGTATTTTTTATAATTTTTCAACTATTTATCATGCCAATGGCCAAATATTTAGCCTTTGGCATGCCTACTCCACTGAATACATGCTTTCTTTGAAGCTGTCAGGCTTCCGTTTTGTAATTTACAGAAATGTATTCAGTTAGTAACCGAATATATTTCTGCAGGTTACACTAGTCCTGCACAGATGCCTGGCTGCTTCCAGGATCACTAATTCACCTCATTTGCATTGTTTTCAACTGAAAATGGGGAAATTAGCATATGGCAGTGGTGTCTGTGCAGGAATAGTGTAAGAGTGCTCATGCACATGCCGGGAGCTTGTTCCTGGATTGCTCTGCGGCCATATTGGGTGCAGCAGCTCTTGCCCTATTCCTGCACACCGTGCAGAGCTTGCTGAATCCTGGGGTATATTGCTTAACAGTTAATTTTCTTTCAAACACATGTGCTGTAAATCTATTTTTATTCTGTTTTTATTGTTAGTTCTTGCATTGATGAAAGCAGTGTTTGCAAATATTCCTTGTGAAAGTTTACTTAAGCTCATTCTGCACACAGTTTTCTCAGGTTCTTCACAAACTCAGTGGAATACTGCTTATTTTACATTACGTGTCTTCAGTAAAATCACTTTTTCAGTAATGATACAGTATAAAAAAATTCCTAAAGAGCTTCTTCAAACTGCTGCGACAATACCACCCTATTCAATAATGCAGACAATAATGTAAGTTGAAAATATTTATTTTCAAATATACGCAGCTGCATCATTACTGAAAGAGCAATTATATATTTCACACCACATCTTTTCCAAATTTTGCATCTTTGCTGCCTCTTTAATAAAATTAATAGTTACAAGCTTTAAGCAGCTCATGGAAAACTGTTACCATGGGTTTGACTATGTTTAGAACTAAGTCTTAAATTAGTTTCTGCTGGAATATTTATGGAGGATCAGTATGGAAGTTTTTACTTTGCAGTATTCAATGCAGCCTTTAGAAAGTTTACCAAGTGCTCTGATCTGAAACAGTGAGGTAAAGAGTTCTGTAAAGAATAAGTATACATCTAAAGCAAAGCATCTCTATTTTTGTTATGCACATATTAAAAGCTGTGCTCTGGAGAATGCAGGTTATGTTCAGAGAGTACAAATCCACCAAATAACCACATGCTGGGCCCTTGTTTTTTTATGAAGTGTATTACGGTCTACAGAGGGGTGAATGACTTATACATTTTTCTGAACTTCAAGCCGGTGTAGGGTTAGCAGATTGGTACAGTGATAGGATGAGGATCTGCACACTGGCACAATAATGGAATGTGGTTAGTAGACAAGTATAGTGATGGGATTAGGATTAGCAGATAAATTTAGTAGAATGGTACATGGATGGCATTAGATTAGCATAATGAGATAAGGGTTAGTATATGGGTATAGTGATGATGAGAAGTAACACTTGGGTACAGAGATAGGATGAGGGTTTATAGTTGGATGCAGTGGCATGATGAGGGTTACTACTTGGTTAAAGTGATGTGATGAAAATGCATACACTTGTACAGTGATGAGATGACAGTTAGCAAATGGGTACAGTGATGTTGTGAGCATAAATAAACTGTTACAGTGAAAGCTAATGTTTATGAAACCTGTACAATGATGGAGGAGAGTCAATAGACTGGTATAGTGATGGAATTAAATAAGAACATGAACTAGCAAAGCATTCTTTCTTTTTCAGACTTAAAATATAAGAACATTTTGTTTTCTCTTTTAAGAAATCTGTTTGACTTGGTGTTTTTGTTCTATGTTCATAGGTTCATAGGTTGGTACTAGGCTATCGGCCCTAGGGCCTATACAAGCCTAGCCATAACAATTCCCTGGCTATTTCTTCCTACACTATTTACTTCCCTGGACCCCTGTCTAGCAGGGCGATTGACATGATCCCTGGGGTGAATTTCATTTCTCCCATCCAGTCATCAAGGTTCCTTTTGAAGAGGGCCAAAGAGGCGCTCTGCTTGACATGTATGGGCAGTCTATTCCAGAGTCTGGGGAGTCTCTGGAAGAGGAACCTATCCCTCCAGCATGTTTTGTTTATTGTGATGACAAGATTTAGATCCCTGGAGTGTGTGGCTCTGAGGGATTGAGATTTCTTTAAATGTAGCATGTCCAACAGCTCTGGGTTTGACATGGCCTTGTATGTTAAGCAGAGATCGCCACAGAGTAGACAATATGCGACAGAGTATAGCTGGAGTTTTTTAAGGCGGTCAGCATAGGGCATCTGCTTTAGGCCTGTGATTCTTTTAGTGAGGTATTTCTGAGGCCTTTCCAGTTGTTGCAAATGTCTTGAGAGGTACATACCAAATGGAGCGTTGTATTCTATAATGGGTCTAATGATGGATGAGTGCAGTGGGACAATGACCTCCTTTTTTCTGGATGAAAACCCCTTAGTGATGAGATGTGCCACATAGAAAAATTTCCTGATTGTTGTGGCGATGTGGTTATTGAAGGTAAGACCACTGACCACATGTGAGTGGTGGACACTTAAATTATCTAGGCTGCACATTTGACATGTTTTTTTTTTTTTTTTCATTGGTTAAATTGTTTATTGAGTAATCTTAAATACTCAGTGAATTTTTGGGCCCTTTTCTTTGTCTGAAAAGATTTGAAGCCTACATAAAACTAAAGCACTGCTGATAATTCCTAGCTGGGTGAGGAAACCTATATTTTTTGCTTGGGACTGATAGAGCTGCTTTCTGACAGTGGCCTCATTTTGTTTTCTATTTTAAGAAATCTGGCTGACCTGGTGTTTTTGTTCTGTATGAGAGGTGGACACTTAAATTATTTAGGCTGCACATTTCATGTGTTTTTTTTTTTTCCATTGGTTAAATTGTGTCTTGAGTGATCCTTAAATAATCAGTGAAATACTGGGCCTTGGTCTTTGAAAATATTTGAAGCCTGCATAAACTAAAGCACTGCTGGTGATTTCCTGCTGGGTGAGAAAACCTATATTTTTGCCTGTGACTGACAGAGCTGCTTTCTGATACTGGCTCCATTTTGTTTTCTGTTTTAAGAAATATGCTTGACCTGGTGTTTTTGTTATATGTGAGAAGTGGACACCTAAATTATCTAGGCTGCGCATTTCACATGTTTTTTTTTCCATTGGTTAAATTGTCTCTTAACTGGTAATAAATACTCAGTGAAATTCAGGGCCATTGCCTTTAGCTGAAAAGATTTAAAACCTGCATAAACTAAAGCACTGCTGGTGATTCCCTGCTGTGTTTTTCCACCCAGCCTCCCCTTTGTTGATGTGCTTTTTAAACTTGGTGATTTTAAGCTGTCCACCCCTACTGTAAATTGAGCTTAATAAGCTCCAACCTTTCTACACTGCTGTTTATATCCTGAATTATTTATTAGCCTTTTCTTGTGTTTGTAGTGAAAAAGTGTGTTTTGACTTCCACTGTCTTCTTCTTGATCTATCTTCATTATTTAGCTAGCCATGGATAAAGTATTGCATTTTTACACCCTAGCAAACAATTCTTTTTTCATCAAAAGAGGTTAGTTGGTTTTCCATCTAGAGCACTTTGAGGTAGCTTGGTGTGTTAAGGTCAGGGAGACACTTGAGATTTCTGAATGTAGTTTTATTGACCAGAGGGCTTATTAATCAGCATATTTTGTTTTTTAGTGCCTTTACAAATTATGTACAGTTGAGTGGCTCTTGACTCATTTATTCAAAGTGAAGTACTTTTATTAAATAATCACACTTTTATAAGCTGCTTAAAGTACACTGATGTATCTCTATCTTTAAGTTTGTTTGTGGTAGCATTTCACTCCAGACACTCCTTTACTGTGCTTTTACATTAGAAGGATTGGGATTATTCATCTAGTGGCAGTAAGTGTTTACCTACTCTGTCTGAGCTGGGAAAATTTACAAAAGGGCTCTAAGTACTTTCTGCACTTCTCTGCACTTGATTTGTACTGTTCCGATACCTAGCCAGCAGTTTTAAGTTCAGATGTGTGTATGGTTCCATATTTCTCAGAGAACACAGTGCAAGAGTTAAATAATATTTTGCCTTCAAGTAATTAATTGAGAGACAATAGATTTTTACTAACTTATTCTAGTAATATTAACATCATCTGTGATATAGTTAAAAAAATTGGCCTTAATGGCTAATCCAGAATTTAGGAAAGTACTAGATGAAACAACTCATTTTTGTTTTAGGAATAATTTGTCCTTGAAATGTCAGTTATGTTACAGGAACCATACACATCTGAAATTTGTAGTGTCAGATTGGGTTGGTACCTTTAGTTGTTGCACATGTAGAGCATGTCAGTTCATTTTGACCTGCATGTATCTTTCACATCCTACCTTAAGACAAAGGGTAGAATTTGATTTTTATGCTGATTGCAAGAGTAGGGATCTTCCCTGTGATTCAACAAAGTTCTGTGCAAGAATAAACTATTCTTGCTCAGAATGGATCATGTCCGTGCAGCACAGCAGTGTGCCTTGCATATTCATGAAGACATGCTGCTGTACTCTCTATACAGACATGGTCCATGTATGAGTGCAGGGGACATGTCCGAGCAGTGCATGGACACTAAATATGCCCTCTGTGCTCAGAACATGCTGTACGGCACTGACTAAGCCATACTAACATAATATAAGAGCTTAGCTCTAATATTATGCCAGTATCTCTGTGTCCACGGACACTGAAATGTAAAAGAGATCATTTCTGTGTCCGCGGAGACTGAAATAAAAATGGCAAGAGGAATCCAGCTTCTGTGACACACCCCCTGTATTGCTAAAGTGCTGTAAGGCACTTCTGCATGCTGCAGAAGCAGGAAATGTGTGCAAATGCACACATACATAACCCTGAACCATACAGATTTCCACAGAATGTCCCAGATGTATGCCTCATAGTTTTGGTCCAGTCCACATAAAATATGGGTGTCAGGCAAACTAGTGGAAAATCAATAAAGACTGCAGTTGGCAGATATTGAGAGACATTTGAGTGTCAGACATTATACCCTTCAGAAAATTTGTGCCAATGCAAAGCCTGTTATTCTATCAACTTTCAAGTTGTCAAGAGCAATATCTAAAATCCGTCCCTATTTGTCCCCCCAGGGTGACCAATATAAATCAAGGTGGAGTATGGCACTAGCACACACACACACACACACACACACACACACACACACACACACACACACACACACACACACTTATGACTGTACATATGTAACCTTGACTATGTGAATATGTGTAGAAACAGTCAGGTAGTGTTAACAGAAATTTCCTCCACAGGTCTGCCAGGTAAGAAAAGGTATATCATAGCTGTAAGAAGGCTGTACTCATACACTATGTACAACACCCACTGTCCAACCCCAAGGCTGCAAATGATAGCAAGAGAAATACATACACCAAGTAGTCCCCACCAAGAAATGGCACTCATGGGTCACTCTGTCACAGCTAGTGGTCACTGCAGCCGACACCCAGGGTGACCGATAGAAATCAAGATGGATTATGGCACTAGCACACACACACACACACACACACACACACACACACACACACACACACACACACACACACACACACACACACACACACACAGTTATGACTGCACATATGTAACCTTGACTGTGTGAATATGTGTAGAAAGAGTCAGGTAGTGTTAACAGATATTTCCTGCGCAGGTCTGCCAGGTAAGTAAAGGTATAAATGAGCTGTAAGAAGCCTGTAATTATAACTGTGTACAAATATACCACTGCCCAACCCCAGCTCATAGGTCGATGTAAAGTGAGGAAATACCTGTAGAGTAATGATTAGAGCAATGATCATTAAAGTTGTGAGTAATTGAAGCGTATACAGCTGTTAATTGACATCTCTCTCTCTCCCCCACCCTATCTGTACCAATAATCTAAACACATAAATCAACCAAACCACCAAATCTACTGTTGGGACATGTGAACCTATGAACCTATAACCTATGAAGGGGAATGGCTCATAACAGTGGACTATACCTCTAATTTCCTTTAATATTTGGGAAGGTGGCCTAATGGTTAAGGTGTTTGCCTTACAAACACAAGGTACAGGGTTTGAGTCTCACAAGGGGTAATTGGCTAGGATTAAAATGGCCTGTAAGGGCAGTTATCCTAGTACTAATCTATGAACCTATGAACCTATTGTTCTAATATTAATGTTTCCTGTTCAAATGCTATCATTGATGGCCTGTTGCTATAAATGTAACCTGCATGCTGTTATAATGCCCACTGTGGTTCCATATATGCATGTGCTCTGTTTGCTATGCAACTGTTCCAACTCTGTTATTTTGGGCTAATGGGAATACATGTGCATGCTGTTATAACTAATCCTAGAATATATTTTTCACAACTAACCAACATATGCTATAAAACTGCAACACCATAGCACATCTGGGAAGGCCAATCCCAGCGGATCTGCCTGTCCCACCTCACTTGGCCATGGCACCGGGCCCCAGCACGTCTGGGACCCAACCTGGGACCTTCCCGTCTGCTGGTCCTGCACCACCTTAGGGTGGAACTGCCTCAGGGGATGGGGCCCATTTCCCCCCTGGGAGTGCGCATGGACAGGACACTGTCACCCGTAAACAGGTGCATGGATTAGTGCATAGTGTTCTCCGAAAGATCAGCCTATGCCAGCTTGAGGGCCACATGGTGCATCTTGAGGTTCAGCCTGCCCCTCCTGCTCAGCCACCAGCACAGCAACCTTTGGGGCTGTGAAGGTGCAGTGGTGACTGCCCATGGGTGGAGACCTCAGTTCCACTGTATCCATATGGGGGTTTGTAGGCATCCGATTCCCAACCACACTTCCCGTCCAAGGTGTTTACCCCCACATGTGTCATATACCACCCCTGTCTGCTGTCTTGTCTGTCTAGTCTGTTTGCCTACTCAACTTACCTCCCCAAATGTACCTAATATCCTTCCCCAACATCCCACTCTCACCTTATAAAAAAAAAGGGCAATCTGTTCCCCAAAAAAATGTCACCCCATACATAGCTGTTCATTTCACTTGTGTGTCCACTGGACACATGTAATCTGGTCTAATTGGCTTAACAACACATTATTGTTGTCCTCACCCCTCTCTCAGGGGTTTGACTGTCTAAATTCACCTCCAAAATATGAACAAATACACAGCTGTTGCTGTATCAGAAATGGACAGCTATGGACCTTCCCTACACCCATCCTGCACATACCTAGCTATCTGTCATATTGTTTATCCCTCTGCATGACCCCCTTTTCACCACTTTTCCATCACCCCCTTTTTCTTTTCTTTTAAAGAAATTAGCATGGGAGTAAGCAGGAGTAAGCTGTTCATAGGTTCATAGGTTCATAGGTTGGTACTAGGCTATCAGCCCTAGGGCCTATACAAGCCTAGCCATAACAATTCCCTGGCTATTTCTTCCCACATTATTTACTTTCCTGGACCCCTGTCTAGCAGGGCGACTGACGTGATCCCTGGGGTGAATTTCCTTTCTCCCATCCAATCGTCAAGGTTCCTCTTGAAGAGGTCCAAAGAGGCACTCTGCTTGACATGTATGGGCAATCTATTCCAGAGTCTGTGGAGTCTCTGGGTCAGGAACCTATTGCTCCAGCATGTTTTGTTTATTGTGATGACAAGGTTTAGATCCCTGGAGCGTGTAGCTCTGAGGGATTGGGATTTCTTTAAGTGTAGCATGTCCAACAGCTCTGGGTTTGACATGGCCTTGTATGTTAAGCAGAGATCGCCTCTGAGTAGACGATATGCGACAGAGTATAGCTGGAGTTTTTAAGCGGTCAGCATAGGGCATCTGCTTTAGGCCTGTGATTCTTTTAGTGAGGTATTTCTGAGGCCTTTCCAGTTGTTGCAGATGTCTTGAGAGGTACATACCAAATGGGGCGTTGTATTCTATAATGGGTCTAATGAGGGATGAGTACAGTGGGACAATGACCTCCTTTTTCTGGATGAAAAGCCCTTCGTGATGAGGTGTGCCACATAGAAGGATTTCCTGACTGTTGTGGCGATGTGGTTATCGAAAGTGAGACCACTGTCCACCTGTGTCCCTAAGTCTCTTATCACACTTTCTGTGTTTAATGTACTGCCACCTATATGGTAATTCATGGATACATGTTTTTTCCCAAAGGGGATAACAATACATTTCTTGGCATTGAGCTTGAGCCCATGGCTCTGGCACCAAGCATCTGTTTCTGTAAGGCCCATTTGTAGAGTATCCACATCATTTGGGGATTCATTAATGGCTCCCAGTTTGCAGTCATCTGCAAACTTTGTTAGCCAGAGTCCCTTAGTGTTGACCTGTACTTCAGAGAAGTAGATGCCAAACAAGAGCGGCCCCAGGACTGAATCCTGAGGTATTCCACTTGTCACTTGTCTGGAGCTGGATTTGGAGTCGGCTACTTTTACAGTGTGGGTTCTATCAGTAAGCCATTTAGCAACCCATTGGGTGACATAGGGATTAATGCCCAACTTAGTAAGTTTATCTATGATTCCAGAGTGGGGGATGGTGTCAAAGGCCTTGGCAAGGTCTAGATAGGCTGTGTGGACCACCTTACCCTTGTCCATGGCTCTGGAGACTGATTCAAAGAAGTCAATCAGGTTCAGGAGAAAAGATTGGCCCTTCACAAACCCAAACTGGGTGGGGTCCAGTGTTTGAAGGTTGCCAATGTCTTTGTTTATAAGTTCCATGATAATACGCTCCATGGCCTTGCAGATAAGGCTTGTCAGACTGATGGGATGGTAGTTTCCGGGATCCAAGGTGGATCCCTCCTTGTGGATTGGGATAACTGTAGCTCTGCGCCACTCAGTGGGCACGAAACCTGAGGTGAGGCAATGATTAAACATGACACTTAGGTGAGGTGCCAGTTCATATTGTAGTTCATGTAGTACACAGCCCAGGATGTCATCTGGTCCCATGGATGCTGTATTCTTGGCTTTAGAGAGTGCGTTTTGTACCTGTGTGGCCATTATTACTGGAATTTGGCAATCTTCCGGTATTGAGATGGGCCATTTAGGGGGTGGGGGGGTGAAGTTGGCACTGAATCGATCTGCCAGGATATTGGCAATATCCTTTGGATCAGTATATTTAATGCCATTCTGTTTTAGCTCAGAGCAGATCTGAGCATTGCCATTTAGATTCTTGACATAGTTATAGAATGCTTTGTGGTTGTCTTTGGAATCTTTGGCAATTTTATTTTCGTAACTAGCTTTGGAGGATTTTATGAGGCATCTCAGTTTCTTACTGAGGCTAGTAAGGAGTTTTTTGCATCCTGGGATTTTCCTCTTTTCTGCTAAAGTTTCTTCCTTTTGTTGTAAAGTTTGTTTATGGCAGGGGACCACCAGACTGGCTTCCTTTTTTGGATGAGAGCATTTTGGTTCTATTTGGGATGGCACGATTCATGCATGAGTGGATGTGCTCGTACAGTGCCTTAGTGTAGGATTCAGCAGTTGAACTTTCAGTTCCGTCTGCATGGGTGTTATGAAGTTTGTCACTTCTGACTTGAGTAGCATGAAGTTGGCTTTGGAGAAGTTTTTTATGGTGGTTTCTTTACTGGGGGGTGAGGGTGGGATGTGGATGTTAAGGGTGATTAGCTTATGGTCAGACCTGACTAACGAGGGGGTGACCATAGGTATGGAGCATTGATTTCCCATGTTGGTAATGACCAGGTCTAGGATATTGGAGCCCCTGGTGGGACTATGGATTAGTTGATCCAGGGCATTGGAATTTATGAATTCCAAGAACTGTTGCGCAAAGGTGTTGGGACATGAGTAGTTTTCCCAGTTAATGGCAGGGTAGTTAAAATCACCCAGTATTAGGGTGTTTGGTTGTATCTTAATATTTTCCAGTATATTTAGAAAGGTGTAGTGAGAATCTTGGGGTATGGTGAGGGATCTGTAGCAAGCTACAATTTGGATTGCAGTCTTACCTAGTGTTAGTTGCACTTGGAGAATTTCAGACACATTGTGTTGGCCAACTAGCCTGGTGGTGTGAATATCCTTGGTGAATATTGACACTCCTCCACCTTTAGTGTTTCGGTCCTGGTTTGGTGGCCGAAAAGCATGGTAAGAGTTGTAGCCTGGTATTGCAGGGGTGCTCTCTGGAGCCTTGAACCAGGTCTCAGTTACTGCACAGATATCGATGTTCTCCATTTTTAGGAGTGCCTCGAGAGAGTGCATTTTGAGGTTTAGACTTCTAGCATTGAGTAGCATTACCTTCAGATTTTGCATGCTTGTACCTGTTACGGTGGTGGTTTTGTCCTTTGAAGTTTGCCTAAAAAAGGCACTATAGGGGTGGCAAGAGCCTTAGCCAGTAACCTGAATCCCAGGGGCGACAGGTGCAGACCATCTCTGGCAAAGCATCGTGGTCTGTCAATCATGTCATCCCAGGCAGACAGATACTGGATCCCCTTTGAATGACACCAGAAGCTTAGCCAATTGTTGAAGTCAATCATCTTATCCTTATATTGTGGTATCATTCTGGGCGAAGGCAGGATGCTACTCAGGGCTAGGGTCATACCTGCCTGGGCCACATGATCCGAGAGGTCTTCCATGTCTCTTTTCATGCAGTCCAGGGAGGTACGTCTCAAGTCATTCACTCCAACATGGACAGTGACAGAGTCATATTTGTACTTGTTGTGGAGTGACTTGAGTGCATGCATTATGTGGCGGATCCTGGCACCTGACAGGCAGCTGACTGTAATTTTCTCCTTAATCAACCTGGTGAGAGGGACATCAGTGTGCCGGACTATAGAGTCACCTATGACTAAAGTGTTAGGTACATTGTCTTGCCTTAGGGGCTGTTGCTGGGTGGCACGCTGGTGTTGTGAACTATGTGACACATTGGTTGTGATTGGTGTTTGTTTGCGTTTCAGCTTCAGAGGTCTTTGTTGCTTGGGCAGGTTACAGTTAAGGGCCTCTGCATATGTGGATTTAGTGTTGCTATATGTGGGTGTTGGTGGTGCGGGTTTAGAAGGGCTATGTGTTGCTTGAGATGTTGTGTGGGTGTTAACCTTCTCCTCTTGACTGTTTAGCACAATCTTGGGTGGAGAGAGCTTTGCTTCCATTTTGGCTATGTAAGTGCATCTCTCACAGGTTGTAGTTAAGCAGTAGTAAGTGGCAGTAAGCTGGTTTGCATGATGCTAAGCTATGCCTACACAGATTAAGCAATTTTCCATTTAACTGTACCTTGGCATTGCTTACCATCACACAAACCTGCTTACAACTGCTTAAAAATGCCTTAATCATCCTGTCTCCACCAGCCACTGTTTTGCCCAGCAAGAAAGTAACCAGCACTGCTAAGTCTTGATCCCAGGACCTTATACACCACAGTCAAAGCAATTTAGCACTACACATTCTGAGAATTATTAATAGGTGTTGCTTTTGCAAATATATCATTCAGTACAGGTATAAAATAGTAAGGAACAAACTGTGGAATCAGTCATGTTTAGTATATATAAGTATACACACATAGATGTGTATGGTGATAGATAAATATGAAAAAGTATATACATCAGCTATATCGAGACACATATGAATCCAATAGATATAGAATATATACAAATATATTTTTATAGAACCATAGATGTAGATATATAAAAAGGAATTATGTGTATATATATATATATATATATATATATATATATATATATATATACATGGATTCACTTTATATCCTCGAAATACTGAAATATCGAAATTCAGTATTTCAAAGCTATAAAGTAGAGTTTTTGAAACCACAAAAACTCAGAACCACGAAATTCAAAATCTCACACACTGGAGATTTTGAATTTCGCTCTTCTACTACACAAACACACACACACACACACACACACACACACACACACACACACACACACACACACACACACACACACACACACACCATCCTCCCCACACACAAACACAAGCTCTCTACTACATAAAAGCAGAGGGCAAGCACCCCTGCACCCTCCATGTGGGGGACTGGGCCCCCACACCCGCCCTACTCAAATATTCTCACTCCGAGGTCGCACTACACACAAACACACACAAAACACCACCACACAAGCTACATTCTCCTCGCACACATACATCACAGCAACAAAACAGACTGACACACACCACAACCCCTACCCAAAACCTTTAACACACACATACTTACCCGAATCGATAACCACAGTGAAACTTCAGAAGCGTAAAAGTCAAAACAGCCGGTATTCGAGGTTTTGAATTTCGTGCTTCTGAGCTTTCACTCTTCTCAGGATTCCACTTTATGGGCTCGAAATACTGAACTTCAACATTTCAGTATTTCGAGCTTCTAAAGTGAATCCATGTATATATATATATATATATATATATATATATATATATATATATATATATATATATACATATATGTATATATATTTATTTATTTATATAGATATATAGATATGGATATATATAGCTACATGCTCATAACATGTAGTGCAGTCATACCTCAGCACCATACCTCTCCACCTCTAACTGCAAGAATGCTGGACAAAGGCTGTCAAAATGGGGGGACA
Source organism: Protopterus annectens (assembly GCF_019279795.1). Lineage (NCBI taxonomy): Eukaryota > Metazoa > Chordata > Ceratodontiformes > Protopteridae > Protopterus > Protopterus annectens. The sequence goes on along the minus strand of NC_056728.1, from coordinate 810,147,124 downwards.
ATGGGCCAAGACTAGGGACATAATCTAACTACTGCAGTTATAAATGTAGAATGTAGCTACAGTAACAGGATTTGTGTCAGCATACATGTGCAGAAGGAAGTGAGTTTTGAAACTGAAATGTATGTCATCATTTACTGACAGAAATCCTGACATTGTCACAGTGATTTACCACAGAAATGAAAATAATATTTTTCTGTGGAACAGATCCGAAATATGAGCAATAAACCTCATGCATCTTCACACTTTCCAAGATTACATTAAACAATACGGTTGAAAAGACCACTACCATTTCTCTGAAACACATCCATGCATCCACAGGTATGTTATCTGAACCAACATCCTTTCCATTTTTAAACCTCTTCATAGCTATCCTTACTTCCTCCTTGATAATCTGTTGCACTTCCTGATTCGCCATACCCACATCATCCAACATAATCTCTCTCTCACAACCTTCTCATGAAACAGTCCATCAAAATACTGTTTCCATCTGCTGTACACAATCTCCTTGCTTGTGAGTATGTTTCCCCCATTGTCTTTTATTTGTTGCACATCCTTACTAGTTATGGGCCTCTGTCTAGCCAATTGGCACAAGTTCTATTCTCCATCCTTTGTATTCAACATTACGTAAAACCATTCAGCCCCATCCTAAGCCTTTGCCATTACTCTCTTTGCCATGCACCCCATCCCCTTATACTCATGTTTACTGTCTTCATATGTCTGACAATCCCACTTTTCCTTTGACAACCTATTTCTCTGTATACTCCCCTGTACTTTCTCATCACACCAACATGTCTCCTTGTCCTCCTTCCTCTGCCAGATGCCACACCAAGCCCCATTCTACTCATCTCCATTATTAGCTCAGGTATATTTAACCAAATATGTAATAAATCTTCACTGACATTGACTGCCTGTTGTAACTCTTCCCTAAACTCAACCTCACGATCACCCTTTGTCAGCACCCACCATTTGATCCTGTGATGCTGCCCTCATACTCCTCCCCCTACTCATGATCACCAACAACATCCCACAGGCCAACAGTCCATGCTGCCTAACTACACTTTCCCCTGTCACCAGTTTACAGTTTCAAATCCCCTTCAAACAGGCCCACCTGCATAGTGGATAATCCCCCTGTGTGCATCCTCCCCCACTCTTCTATGACACCATATGCCCCTTGGTCTTGTAAAAATATATGTTCACCACAGCCATGTCCAACCTCTTTTGCAAACTCCAACATCATCTCAACTTCTGCACTCCTTTGCTTAACACCATACTTGCCCATCACTTCTGCATCCCCCCTGTCCCCTTCAACACCTTGCCCATTGAAATCTTCTCCAATCACCACTCTCTCACCCTTGACTACTGTCACCACCACTTCATCCAACCAGTCCAAAGTACATCACTCTTATCCCTCACACACACAACTAGTGGAGCATATGCACTAACAACTGTCATCATCACACCATTAATTTTCAGCCGCATAAACCTTGCTCTACCCAAAACCCCTATCACTGACAAATACACTCTTGGCATAATGCTGCATTAGGTTAACACCTACACCATTTTCCCTCACATACACACCATGTTAGGACTATTTGTACCCGACTATGATACACACAGCCATAACCCCCTTCCTTCTGGTCGGTGGCACACACAATATATCCACCTATCATCTGTCCAGCATATCAACTAGCTCAGTACTAATACCTGCCATACACACAACAGTAAACGTTCCTAGCACTCACTACCACACTCCTAGCCTTTCCTCTCTCTGCCTGCCATAGGAGCATTGCACATCCTCCAGGTTATGACTGTGAATGCAAAGGCTACCCAACTCTCAAATGACATACGTGTGTTACAGCAATATGAAGACAGTGTCACTAATGTTGGCCCATAGCCCAGCATGTATGTGCGGTGTCCTCCAGATGTCCTACCCTACCAGGTTGACGGGAATTACTGAGCAACAAAAGTGTTATGACAGGGTTCCATGCTGACATAGAACAGAAATGTATATCATTTATTACCTCTGCAGATGTATGCATGTATGGTTAGGTGTACCTTGCTGACTCATAACACCTGACATGGGATGCAAAACATCACGTAAATGAGCTGTACATGTCTTACATGTGTGTTATCTTACTGTCTGTGCATCAAACAGAGTTAAACTTCTACAGCTAATGGTTGTTCCAGAGCCCTGACACAGACATGGGTACTAGCATATGAAGGAGTATCATGTAGACATTTTAGAGTTGTCCAACTGTGTTATGACCTGGTGTCCATGCCTACTACAAACCATATGACCACCCACATAGCTGTATGGCCTCAACAATACCTTACTTGTACAACCTGTCTCCACCAAAGTAGATTAAACCCCTTTGCTGGATAGCAGTAATGCACAAAGCACATAATGGCATGCTATATTGGCTGTACAGGAAAAAGTAGGAGTAGGCACCAACTGGCAAACATATCATCCTTTGTCTGAATAACCATAGTAGGTCGCAGGTGGATTACTGTAAGGCTGAATATGCAAACTCCAACATTATCTCAACTTCTGCACTCCTTTGCTTAACACCATACTTGCCCATCACTTCTGCATCCCCCTGTCCCCTTCAACACCTTGCCCATTGAAATCTTCTCCAATCACCACTCTCTCACCCTTGACTACTGTCACCACCACTTCATCCAACCAGTCCAAAGTACATCACTTTTATCCCTCACACACACAACTAGTGGAGCATATGCACTAACAACTGTCATCATCACACCATTAATTTTCAGCCGCATAAACCTTGCTCTACCCAAAACCCCTATCACTGACAAATACACTCTTGGCATAATGCTGCATTAGGTTAACACCTACACCATTTTCCCTCACATACACACCATGTTAGGACTATTTGTACCCGACTATGATACACACAGCCATAACCCCCTTCCTTCTGGTCGGTGGCACACACAATATATCCACCTATCATCTGTCCAGCATATCAACTAGCTCAGTACTAATACCTGCCATACACACAACAGTAAACATTCCTAGCACTCACTACCACACTCCTAGCCTTTCCTCTCTCTGCCTGCCATAGGAGCATTGCACATCCTCCAGGTTATGACTGTGAATGCAAAGGCTACCCAACTCTCAAATGACATACGTGTGTTACAGCAATATGAAGACAGTGTCACTAATGTTGGCCCATAGCCCAGCATGTATGTGCGGTGTCCTCCAGATGTCCTACCCTACCAGGTTGACGGGAATTACTGAGCAACAAAAGTGTTATGACAGGGTTCCATGCTGACATAGAACAGAAATGTATATCATTTATTACCTCTGCAGATGTATGCATGTATGGTTAGGTGTACCTTGCTGATTCATAACACCTGACATGGGATGCAAAACATCACGTAAATGAGCTGTACATGTCTTACATGTGTGGAATCTTACTGTCTGTGCATCAAACAGAGTTAAACTTCTACAGCTAATGGTTGTTCCAGAGACCTGACACAGACATGGGTACTAGCATATGAAGGAGTATCATGTAGACATTTTAGAGTTGTCCAACTGTGTTATGACCTGGTGTCCATGCCTACTACAAACCATATGACCACCCACATAGCTGTATGGCCTCAACAATACCTTACTTGTACAACCTGTCTCCACCAAAGTAGATTAAACTCCTTTGCTGGATAGCAGTAATGCACAAAGCACATAATGGCATGCTATATTAGCTGTACAGGAAAAATTAGGAGTAGGCACCAACTGGCAAGCATATCATCCTTTGTCTGAATAACCATAGTAGGTCGCAGGTGGATTACTGTAAGGCTGAATATGAGTACAAATCAGACACATCCACTTTGGGCAACCAGAAGGCCATCTTCACATATGTCTGCAGTCTCAAGTCAAAAACCCAACCCACCCTGTAATGGAGGTCAGTCACAGCACATACACAGACACACACACACACACACACACACACACACACACACACACACACACACACACACACACACACACACACACACACACACACACACACACACACACACACCATAGCTACAGCCAAACTGCTGCAGACAAATTTAGGCCAAACATCACCTCCCTGTCTCAACATCAGTATAGGTGGATATGCATACCACACACACCCATGCCCTCATCATCATGGATCAGGTGCAAACTGCCTACTTAAGTGTAAAATTAACAAGTCCCCTTGGGGACTGATAACATTCCTGTCTGCATCCTACAAGAACCCAGACATATACTTCCAGCTCCATTACACACTGTATGCAAGCCAAGCCTGAACCAAATTGACCCCATCTGTAAGGAACACGGACACTGTCACCATTCTACACAAATGTAAATGGTTGTTTATGAAATGTACTGGCCTTCAATTTGGGAACATGATACAACCGGATCAGGATTACAATGCATGTTCATACAGTGATCCTGGGTATGGGGTATGATGTTTTTCTATGAAGTGGCTACTGATACTCATTAGTCATGTGCTGTCTCTGTAAAGAACTCTGGACAATGTCTATGTTCCTGTGATGTGTTCCCCTGTTTATGTCTTCCAAGTGTCATGCAATGCCAGCCACCCTATTCAGAACAGAAGACTGCAGCCGTAACTGAGGCCATCCTGCAGAACTATGACATCCTTTTCAGTTGGGGTCACCAACATCAGCGGGAGAGGACTGGCCTATGGGATGATTTAATCCAAAGAGTCAACACCTTGGGCCACCATGGATGCACATATGATTAGGTCAGGCACAAAGCAACTGTCCTGATTCGATGTGCCCGGCAAAGGGCTGCTGCCATAGAAAGAGACCATGCTGCTACTGGTAGGGGGGGGTCAGACAGACAGGCCCAACTTATGGCAATGGAGGAGCTCCTGGCCAACCTTGGGATAACCACCACATAACCATCTACACAGGAAATATCAGTCATGGAGGTGGGTGGCACCCAGGCAACAGGCGGTGAGCATCCAGGTAAGGAAATCGTGCACATCAATGTACTAAAGTATCATTACAACTGTGTTCTATAGCGTCTTTAAATGCATATGTTACTGCAGAATAGAATACTGGTTAGGGTTTAGTAATGCACATAAGTGTACATCTATGGTGCAGGACAGCAAATTATGTAATATCATAGTTTATACTGTACCTGTGCATAAATGTAACATTAATCTTGGACCAATGCCTATTGTGAATCTGCTTACAGTACCTCTCCCTACCTACTACCTAGGTCCCTCTCTCTCTACACAAGGTACAGCAGCCTGAAGCCGGTGGGTATGAGATTTTACTGTTGTGTTTCACCACTACCCCAGGCATGTCAAGGTCATGCATGTGACTATACACACAACTGTTACATTCAGAAGCCATTTGCCAATATCTGCATTATCAGTTGTGGTGGGATTCACTGCATAATATCACAGTGGATATCACAGGGGCCTATTTGCATGAGATGTCACATATCTGTAGCATACCTCACAAACCTGTCATTGGAGGACATCTCAATAAAGATTGTCAAAATGTGGGGATAAAGGGCAAAGAGTGGGGACATATTGTACACATTAGTGTTATACAGTACATATAAAAGGTGTACACACCTGTTAGAATGCCAGTTTTTCTCTAATATATGACAATGTGAGTACAATACACAAGAACAAATCCATCCAGCTTTTCATGTGATCTATAATATGTACAATGCAATTGTGAAACAAACAAATCTGTTAGGGGAATAAGTATGTAACATGGAACTTGTCCAAGAAGCTAGAAGCATATGTGTTCACAGGGTAAAGCTCATACTGTGGTGTGGCAGCATTTGATAAAACACCAGCAGTCCATCATATTGGATACACACCTGCCATCAATTACGGACCCTTGCATTAACTGCAAATAACAGTCAGCTCATATACCAAGAATATCCTAACATAGTCCCACAGTTGCCTGCAACAGCTAAAGCCATGGTTTGTATACAGCTGAACATGCTGCAAAGAGAAAGGTAACAGCCTGGAGAAGGCTACAGAAACATACCCACAGCATTGCATATGCCATGGAACACAGTGCAGATAGTCATCACAAGGTCTGCAAGATATGATGCAACAATGACATTGTGAAGATGTAGACATCCCTACATGTATGTTGAGAATACAATAGCAAAAATGTCCAAGGAAGCTGCCAGCAGCACTGAAGGACATTCAGACATCTCTGGCAAGTACTGGGTGTGTACTATATGTGACAACAATCTTCCATTGTCTCCACTTGTCTTGCCTATAGCGTGTGTTTGGAAGAAGGCAGCTGTTCCTTACAACAAACAACATCCCTTCCTGGGTAACATCTGTACAACAATACATCAGGTTTTAAAAAAAACATGTGTGGAAATGTGTTAAAGTGTTATGAGACCAAGGTTAAACTCTCTTTGTCCACAAATCGGTCATGTTAGTTTGGCCCAATAACAGCACTGTACAACAGCAGAAAAACACTACCCACACAGTGAAGCAGTGTGATGGCAGTGTCCTGCTTTGGGTTTGCTGTTCACAAGCTTGAACTGGGGCTGTAGGCGATTTGGAGTTTAGTATGACCGGATTCAAACACCGGTCCCTTGTGGCTATAATCCTGGTGTCTGCCACATAGCTATGTATGGGGAGGAATTCCAACATTGCACACAACAATGGCCCACACCTTACATCCAACTGAACAAAAGAATGACTTCACAAGAAGACAATCGACAGTCTGCACTGGCCAATCCTGATTCCACACCTGAATACAATACACAATCTGTGCGGTGACCTGACAAGCACTGTGCACAGAGGATATGGCCTTACAATCTGACAGATTTGGAGGTGTGTTGCAAGGGAGAGTGTGCAAACATTGTCATGTCAAGATGCCTCATGCTGATACACACCTTCCCAAGAGGACTGAATGCTGTGATGAGATAACAGGTGCTTTACCAAAGTATCAGTTTACGGCTGTGCACCCCCATGCAACCTGGTTATTGTACGATATCTTACCCCTACCTGATGTGTATGTTCTTCAATTGGAGTGCATAGGTTATATGTCATATGAGATGGTGGAAATGTTATGCAATATCACTGGTGTCTCATGTGATCTGTCACAAAATCCTTGCATGTTAAAAGGGTTTGTACACTTACTATATCCACTGTAAGCTTGGGAAGTTGTTTGAGTAACCGCCCTTGCTTTCACATACATGTACTGCAGGTTATGACATCTGCAAATCACAATATGACATAAAGTAGGTTCACCAATCCACAGGTCAAACCAGTAATGCATCAGACAAACACAGGAGGTATGAGCAGCAGGCAGGAAATATGACCCACATATATAGATATTCCTGGAAACCCTGTACAGTTGGGAGGTATGTTCTGTAGGTTTATCCACAGTGCTATACATGTGAACAGCAGTAATGTTTACATGGGTGCGTGTGTTCTAGGTGAAGGCTCACCACCAACTAAATACACTCACATATCCCAGTTGTGTAAATTAGTAGTAAAAGTAAGTTGAAAAGCATGCACTGCATGAAGTTGAGGACCTGTCTAGAGTGTGTCTGTTTTGGCCTCAGAGTGTGTCATGACTGTTGAATAATGTGACATCTGTAGAATGCCTCTAAGACACCTCGTGTGTGTGTGTGACTGTGTGTGTGAGTGAGTGTGTGTGTGAGTGTGTGTGAGTGAGTGTGTTTTAGTGACTGTGTGTGTGTGTGTGTGCGTGTGTGTGTGTGTGTGTGTGTGTGTGTGTGTGTGTGTGTGTGTGTGTGTGTGTGTGTTGTGTGTGTGAGTGAGTGTGTGTACCAGCAAACCTTACAGTGCCAATAGTAATGTACATACGTGTCCTTTCCTCACAGGTAGATATGGTCACAGTCCCTCCCACTGTGTAAGTAATATTAGTGTGTTTGGTGAATCTGACCATTATGGCACCCATGGTGAGGCACAGGTGGGGTTGTCAGGGGTTGCAGCTGTGTCATCAGTTGGTATCCCACCTTTGTCGACCCCATCCTTGCACATAGTCACAGTGCCACACATTCTCCATCACCAGTGGCCACAATTGAAGGACCGCTGGCTGCTAGCACAGAACATGCAAGTGTGGTGACTATGGCAAGTGAGCACCCAGGCACTAGGCATAGCCAGAGTGCTGGCAAGGTCCCACACAGGCAGGTGGGCAGGTGTGCTCAGAGGGGGACGGCTGACCATCCACCCCATGTTGGAAGTGCCACTGCTGTAGTAACCAGGCACATGTTTCTGGCTTTAATGGATGCACAAGCACATAATAAGCGTAACACCAGACAAGTGCACAGGCTGGTGGAAGAACATCTCTCTGGTGTCCATGGCAATTTGCGTGAACTTATTGTGGTCATGCATGAGGGCGATGAGATCGCAGATAGATGGTATGGTCAGGTCATACTACTCCTCCACCATGGAGTATCTGTGCTCGAACGTTTGGCAGGGGGGAGGCAGCAGGAACATGGATGTGGCTCAGATCCCAGATCAGCTGGGGGTCCATGTGGCCATGCACACCCACGTTCCCATAGGGGCAGTGACACCAGCACTGCTGAGGGAGGTGTGCTGTCCATGCTAAGATGAGGCAGGCCATGGGCACATGGTCCTGGCCGGTCCCAACAGGGACGCAGATCCAGCAGACATCAATCACCATCAGGGAGCAGTACTGTCTCTGGCCTTGTCCCTGGTGGTCCCATTAATACCCCTGGCAGGTCCAGTCCCTGTGTCTATGGCCAGAGATGGATAACTGTACACCCTGCCATATATGGCCCACAGCTGTCCAAAAAACATCAGTGTATGGCAGCCACATGGTGTGAATGTGTGCATGCAGACACACACACATCACAACTAGAAAAAGGTCATCTCCACACACATTCACCACACCTGCACAGACCATGTCATTCCCACACCCCAAACACACCCCCATAATCTCAACCAAATGGCATACCCTAGGCCTCTGGCAAAACCACACAACACCCTGTGCATATGATGAAACCTGTGCCAGATCCCTGCCATCCAAATCATCAATGCAGGGACATGCAAATATGGGTCAGATGCACAGGATGAACTTACTAAATTGTAGCTATGTAGTGCTGTGTAAGGTGCTGTCATCTGGCATTTGTAATGGGTACACATCAGAATGCTTGTACAGTTTCAGCCAAGATGCATTAATGCTATTAGTAATGCTGAGTGAATGTGTTCTCACATGTTGTATCCTGTTTGTGTTCTAGGCATCTGTGTGTCACCAGGATATAGCCCTACAGTAAGGTCAAATGGTATGGCAATGTGGTAACACATCACCATGTCATAGTCAAGGTACAGCTGTACCTGCACTGATTTCCAGGTCTGTATAACAGTGATTGCATATGCCTTACAGCTTATAGGGCTGAGGATTGTATATAGGTATATGGTGACTGACATCCTCTGTTGTAGAGTGGAGAATGGTAAGTGTATTGTGTTGGACACAACTCTGTTTGTTAATAACAATGCCCCCAGGGGATATTCATCAACCAAACACACTGAGATTGCTATTCTCACACAGACACACACACACACAAACACACACACACACACACACACACACACACACACACACACACACACACACACACACACACACACATACATGCACAGGATCCCCATCAAGTTGTGGCACCACAGTGTTTTGCAGTTATGGCCATTGGCATAGAACTACTAGTGTGAGGAGTGTAACAAGGTACCTGTATGGTGAAGTGCATCACATTCCCTTGTGATGAATGGCGATGTGGGTGTAAAGGGCCACTCTACACATAGATTGGGCTACTGAGGGGAGGGTACAGGGTGACCATGTTTTTTATTTGCTGCATAACACACACCTAGTCAGGAGATGTAACACATTGAAGAACTTTCTGATGTCAGTGGCACTGTTGTGGTCAACATACAGCTCACTGTTAACCTGTGTTCCCCATTCTCTTAAAAATTCACTGTTCAGTGGACTACCAGCAATGTATTACTTCATGTGAGCCATGGTGTTCCCAAAGGTAATGTCAGCACATCTCCTGGCATTGAGCTAATATCCAGGCTTCTGACAACAGTTATAGGTCTCAGAGAGACCTTTGTGCATGATGTCAACTTCACATGGGGGGATAATGATAGTATCCACCTTACAATTGTATGCAAACACTGTCAGCCAGAGTGCATTTGTGTTGGCCTACACCTCAGAGGTGTAGATCCCAAACATGAGAGGACACAAGTCCACACATTGTGGGACTCCACTCATGTCTGGTCATCAGTTTTGACATGGAGTCCAGTGCATTCACACAGTGGTTTCTAACTGTGAGGCAGTTTGTGAGACAACTAGTAATATAGGGGTTGATGCCTAGCCGAATGTGTTTGTGTAAGATTCCTGAGTGGAGAGTGGTCTCTGAGTATTAGAAGGGCTACCTATCTTATTACCTGTTCCATACTGTCACATAGTCATTGCACATGGCACAACACTTCTAGGGCTGTAGATTGTCTACACCTACCTCTACAGTGATTGACAACTGTTGGCCATGTAATGTGGACATTGGGACATATACTAGTTCATCAATATAATAATTTAGCAAAACCCATCCCCAAATGGATCCTGTTATTACACAATCACCCCAACACCCATGCAGGATACTGTTGTCACACACACACACTTGCCGTTACTGAGATTAGAACCCCAACCTATCTATGAATGCTATTACAGTGTTACACATTTACCACAAGTGCCACAGAGCTTATAGGGTGCATGTTGTCCCAAGGTACTTCTAAGGTGTGGAATGTCACCAGCCCTTGTAAATTATGGCAATGAGTGATGTAGTGGGAGAGAGATTTCATAAAATGCTTTACTCTACACACACACACACACACACACACACACACACACACACACACACACACACACACACACACACACACACACGCACACACGCACACACACACACTTATCAGAACTGCGGTTAGAACCTCTATCTAACCAGAGTGTTGTACTTTAATGTTATGCAGTTACCACACACCACAGAGCTTACATGGCTCAGGCTTGCCAAAAGGTACTTCTAAGGTGAATGATATCTGCAGGACTGCTAAAATAGGGCACTGTGACATGTGGAGGGTGCAGATGGGCCCAAGAACTTTAAGCTACAAATACATATATATATATATATATATATATATATATATATATATATATATATATATATATATATAGACATCTATACACACACACACACTTGCTAGTACTGAGATTAGAACCCCTACCAACCCCTACCAATCTATGTTTTGCTACTACAGTGTTACACATTTACCCCCATGTGCCACAGAGCTTACAGGGTGGATGTTGTCACAAGGTACTTCTACAATGTAGAACATCACCAGCCCTTGTAAATTATGGCAATACGTGATATAGTTGGTGAGAGATTTCATAAAATACTTGACCCTACACACACACATTTACATTTGCCAGAATTGAGGTTAGAACCTCTATCTAACTAAAGTTTTGTACTTTTATGTTATGCAGTTTCTACACGGACCACTGAGCTTACATTGCTCAGGCTTGCCAAAAGATACATCTAAGGAGAATGATATCTGCAGGAATGTACTGGGTGTAATTGGGACCAAAATCTTTAAACTACAAGTACATGTACTGGGTGTAATTGGGACCAAAATCTTTAAACTACAAGCACACACACACATACACACACACACACACACACACACACACACACACACACACACACACACACACACACACACACACACACACACACACACACACACACACACACACACACACACACACACACACACACACACAGTTACATTTACCAGGATTGAGATTAGAACTCCTACCTAACTTGTGATTTATACTAGAAGGTTACATAGTTATCTCACATGCCACTGAGATTATAACTATCAGGAGTGCAGACAGGTACTTTTAAGGTGAATGACATCTGCAGGACTGCTAAAGTAGGGCACTGAGAAGTGTACTTGGTGTAAATGGACCCAAAATGTTAAAGCTACAAACACACACACATACTTGTACATTAATCAGGACTGTGATTAGTACTCCTACCTAACCAGTTATTTATACTATGACTATTATGCAGTTATCACATGCACCACAGAACTTATAAGGGTCCAGACTGCCTAAAGGTACTTGTATCTTGATTTTTTTTATTATTTTTACAGATTACTGTTTTTAAAATGTAATATATATAAAGCACTTTGTCTATTCAGTATCTTCACAAATCCTTATCTGTTTAAAAACTTTCATTTGTCTCTCTAGTGCTTGCTGTCTGTAGGCTATTGTGTAAACTGAAACATTTCCTCTGTGTAATTATCTTTTGGCTAGTGGGGGCTGGTTTTTTTGTGTTCTCGTAAAAAAAAAAAGAAGAAGCTGTTATGGTTTTTAAGCCCTAACTTTGGTAGGGTTTCTGTCTTTACAAGACTGGAGAAGTTGTTGACCGCAACTGAGCTGGAAATATAAGTATCTTGATTTTTTTTGATTATTTTTACAGATTACTGTTTTTAAAATGTAATATATATAAAGCACTTTGTCTATTCAGTATCTTCACAAATCCTTATCTGTTTAAAAACTTTCATTTGTCTCTCTAGTGCTTGCTGTCTGTAGGTTATTGTGTAAACTGAAACATTTCCTCTGTGTAATTATCTTTTGGCTAGTGGGGGCTGGTTCTTTTGTGTTCTTGTAAAAAAAAAAAAAAAAGAAGAAGCTGTTCTGGTTTTTAAGCCCTAACTTTGGTAGGGTTTCTTTCTTTACAAGACTGGAGAAGTTGTTGACCGCAAATAGTGCTTGCTGTCTGTAGGCTATTTTGCCCCACCCTCCGTCCCTGTTGGTGTCTTGCTCTTATACTTGGTGGCTTTGCTGTTGCCCGCCCCTACTGTGACACACCTCCCAGTCTAGTGTCATTAGCTCATTCTGCCTAATACAGAGAGAACATTTGATAAGGCCTTCTGTTCCTCCTTTTTTCCTTTCAAAAAGTAAAAAAAAACTTTTTCTTTTTTTTTCTCTTTCGCCTGAACCTTCTTGTGTTCTGACTGTCCTTCTCAAACATTTTGGAAATATACAGTATATTTCAGAGCATTTGTTATAACTGTATTTGCTATAACTGATTTAAGTATTTTTTCTGGCTTTTTGATTATTTACTGCTTAGCGACTGCATTTTCACCTGTTTATACAGCTCTGCATTCTATTTAAACTGTTTTGTGTTGATTAACTGTTTTGCACTTTTAAAAAGTTATTTGTTGCTTAATTTTACCTGTAGGCTAACACACTCAAGTGTGCTAGCCGTTTAAAAGCATTTATAGCATTTACTGTCTGTTTTTCCTCTGTTTTCTGCAAAAAAGAAAAAACAAAACAAAATCTTGTTTTCCCACCTTACTGAACTAGAATAGTCCAGTCTTCAGAGTTTGCTGATATCTGGGCTTTGTCTTGGTTCCTGTGCTATTCCATATCCTTATTTGGATAAAAGGAAGCGTCTTTGCTCACCAGTGGGAGTGGGGAGCACTGAGCAGCCTATTTGTCCCTAGAGGAGTGGTTCCAGCCAGAAACTTGTAGTCTATTGGCCATTTTGGGTCAATTCCTAGCTCTTTTCAGCCCCCTGTAATAAAGCCCGCTTTAGCGCGCTTTTTCACTTGTATTCAACTCAGCACCGCTCCTCGTGGTGTCCTGCAGAGTTCTACAAGCAGCAGAGAGCAAAAGAGTGACTTTTTCCTGATTTAAGTATTTTTTCTGGCTTTTTGATTATTTACTGCTTAGCGACTGCATTTTCGCCTGTTTATACAGCTCTGCATTCTATTTAAACTGTTTTTGTGTTGATTAACTGTTTTGCACTTTTAAAAAGTTATTTGTTGCTTAATTTTACCTGTAGGCTAACAAACTCAAGTGTGCTAGCCGTTTAAAAGCATTTATAGCATTTACTGTCTGTTTTTCCTCTTTTTTCTGCAAAAAAGACAAAAACAAAAAAAAAATCTTGTTTTCCCGCCTTACTGAACTAGAATAGTCCAGTCTTCAGAGTTTGCTGATCTCTGGACTTTGTCTTGGTTCCTCTGCTATTCCATATCCTTATTTGGATAAAAGGAAGCGTCTTTGTTCACCAGTGGGTGTGGGAAGCACTGAGCAGCCTATTTGTCCCTAGAGGAGTGGTTCCAGCCAGAAACTTGTAGTCTATTGGCCATTTTGGGTCAATTCCTAGCTCTTTTCAGCCCCCTGTAATAAAGCCCGCTTTAGCGTGCTTTTGCGTGATTTAGCGCAGAGTTGCCCATAGAGCACCATCGGGCAGCGCCGGTTAAACAAGGTTAAACTATTTCTGGCTCCGTAAAGTCTGCTCTTCTATTTTTCCCTTAGAACTTCTCTACTTGCAATCTAAACAGTCTATTCTCTATCTCAAAAGCTCAGCACTTGCTCCTAAAGCATTTTTATATAGGTAAAGTACTTATATACTAAACAAAGTACTACATTAGCCTAGAATCCCCTTGAGTACCCATTACCCTACAGGTCCCTTCTGACTCAGTTACACAGCAAACTTTTTCACTTTTTCTAGCATGTCGAAGGGTCAGTTGCTGGCGTCCTCTCCTGTTCAGATGGTGAATCTGGGCATCTTGAGGCAATGTTACAATTGCCTCATGTACACAGACAACCCACTCCTTCTCCCACAAAACACAAATACATGTGAGAGATGCAACTATATAGCCAAACTGGAGGCTGAGCTCTCTCAACTCAGGACTGGCAAGACCAGACAGGAGGAGAAGGAAACCACACACACCACAAACCCAGTTCCACATAGAACTATCACAACTGCAAAACAAACACATAAACACACAAAGACATACTCGGAGGCACTGATCAAAAATCTACCAAAACTACAGAGGCCTCCAAAGCAGACACCCAAGCAACTGCCACCTCAAGACATTAGACATGCAACACATAGTTCTCAAAGTCAGTGTGCTAAACAGTCACAGCCCTTAAGGCCAAACACAATGCCAGACACACTTGTTATAGGTGACTCCATAGTCAGACACACTGACGTCCCACTCACCAGACTGAACAAGGAAAAGATCACAGTAAGCTGCCTGTCAGGTGCTAGAATCTGCCACATAACACAAGCACTCAGGTCACTCCACAGCAAGTACAAGTATGACTCAGTCATTGTCCATGCCAGTGTGAACATCCTGAAACGTACCTCCCTGGACTACATGAAAAGAGACATAGAGGAGCTCTCAGATTATGTAGCCCAGGCCGGTATGACCCTGACCCTGAGCAGTATCCTACCCTCACCAAGAATGATGCCACAATACAGAAACAAAATGATCAGCTTTAATAATTGGCTTAATTACTGGTGTCATTCTAAGGGGATCCAATGTCTGTCTGCTTGAGATGACATGCTTGACAAGCCAAGCTGCTTCGCAAGGGACGGCTTGCACCTGTCACCCCTGGGCTTCCGGATATTGGCAAAGGCTCTTGCCACCCCCATAGTGCCTTTTTTAGGCAAGGCTCAAATGATAAACCTACCGCCCTAGAAAACAAAAATGGAGAAAAACTAAGGGTAATACTGCTCAATGCCAGAAGTCTAAACCTCAAGATGCACGCCCTCGAAGCCCTCCTCAGTATGGAGAACATCGATGTCTGTGCTGTGACTGAAACCTGGTTCAAGGCTCCTGAGAGCACCCCAGCACTATCAGGTTATACCTCATACCATGCGTTCCGGCCCCAAAATCCGGACCGAACCACAAAAGGAGGGGGAGTATCCATATTCATAAAGGATACCCACACCTCCAGGTTAGTGGCAATGCTCGAAGCATTGGAGACCATCCAGGTGCAATTAACCATAGGTAAAACTGCCCTACAGTTTGTAGCATGCTACAGACCACCCTCTCAAACTCAGGAAACCCACACAGCCTTCCTGAAGACACTGGAGAGTATGAATGCCTCTCCAAACACCATCATATTGGGTGACTTCAACTACTCAAACATAGACTGGGAACATTACTCAAGCCCCAACACCCTAGCCCAAAGGTTCCTGGAGTTCATAAACTCAAATGCTATGGAACAACTAGTCACCATTCCCACAAAAGGAGAAAATATACTAGACCTGATCATCACAAACATGGGGACAAAATGCTCCACACCGAAAGTATATCCCTCATTGGTGAGATCAGACCATAAATTAATCTCACTGGAGATCCACATCCCCCAACCCCAGCAAAAGACAACAGTGAAGAACTTCTCAAAAGCAAACTTCACACTTCTTAAGACTGGAGTGGTATCCTTCAAGGCCCCCGAGCCAGTGGAAAACACAACCCACGCTGCTGAAACCCTTACAAATGCCTTCTATGAGCACCTCCAGGAATGTATGGATCAAGCAATCCCTAATAAAATCAAGACCCTTTCCACCAAAGGCAGGCGCCCGGTCTGGTGGACCCCAGCCATAAACAAACTCTACAACAAGAGGAGAAAGCTACTACATGACAGAGCAAAATCCCTAAAAGGGAAGGCATCTCTGATCACTACTAGCAAAAACTACGATCACTCATAAAATCATCCAAGGCCAACTTTGAGAGAAAAATCGCTAATGACACAAAAGACAATCATAAGGCCTTCTTTAGCTATGTTAGAAACCTGGGTGGAAACTCCCAGATATGCTCAGAATTAGTCCAAAATGATACAAAAATCACTGAACCCACAGACATTGCCAACATACTGGCAGACAGGTTCAGTGCAAATTTCTCCCTCCCTCCCCAAAGGAGAAATATCTATCCCACCAGAGTCTAGCCTCCCAAACATCTCAGATGCCCAGGTGAGAGCTGCTCTCTCTAAAGCAAAAAACACAGCATCAATGGGACCGGACGGTGTCCCCGGCTGTGTGCTACACAAACTCAATGAGGAACTAAACCCACACATAAGGCTGCTGTTTAATCTTAGCCTTACTACAGGATATGTACCCAAAGAATGGCGTACGGCAACTGTGGTCCCACTCCACAAAGGCAGTGCTTCTACGGACCCAGGAAATTACCGCCCCATTAGCTTGACGAGCCTTGTCTGCAAAGCTATGGAGAGGATCATAATGGAACTCATAAATAAAGACATTGGGGACCTACAGGCACTGGATCCTACCCAATTTGGCTTTGTCAAGGGCAGATCCTGCCTCTTGAACTTGGTCGACTTTTTCGAAACAGTCACTAAGGCCATTGATGAGGGTAAGGCAGTTCACACAGCCTACCTTGACCTAGCAAAAGCGTTCGACACAATACCCCACTCGGGCATCATAGAAAAGCTCACCAGCTTTGATGTAAACCCATATGTCACAAGATGGGTTGCAAACTGGCTCAAGGACAGAACCCACAGGGTTAGAGGTGCTGGTGCCATGTCAGTCTCTAAGCCGGTCACGAGCGGTGTCCCACAGGGCTCAGTCCTGGGCCCCCTCTTGTTCAACATTTATTTTTCTGAAGTGCAGGCAAACATAGGGGGATTGTGGCTGACAAAATTTGCAGATGACTGCAAACTGGGCATCATAATTGACACTCCATCAGACACAGACATCCTCCAGAGAGGTCTCATAGAAATGGATAACTGGTGCCAGAGCCATGTCCTTAAGCTAAATGCCAAAAAATGTATAGTCATACCCTTTGGGAAAAACAAGGTAACCCCTAATTACCACATAGGTGGTAATCCATTAAACACAGAAGAAGTTATCAGGGACCTGGGGACCCAAGTTGACAGTAACCTCTCTTTTGACACTCACATTGCCAAAGTGGTTAGGAAGACCTTCTACATTGCCCACCTGATCATGAAGGGATTCACATCCAGATCAGGAGAGGTCATTGTACCCCTGTACTCTTCACTTATCAGACCAATAATTGAGTACAATGCCCCATTCGGAATGTACCTTACCCGACACCTGCAGCAGTTGGAAAGACCCCAAAAGTTCCTCACCAAAAGGATAAAGGGGCTCAAACATATGTCATACGCTGCCCGACTGAAGAAACTCCAGCTGTATTCAGTCGCATATCGTCTGCTCAGAGGTGATCTGTGCCTGACATACAAGGCCATGTCCAACCCGGAATTAATGGACATGCTCCACCTCAAAAAATCCAAATCCACCAGTGCCACGAGAGCAAGAGACTTAAACCTCAACACGGATATAAATAGGACGTGCTGGAGGGACAGATTCATCACCCAGAGACTCCCTACACTATGGAACAGAATCCCAGTCCATGTGAGGCAGAGCCCCTCACTGACTCTGTTCAAGAGAAATCTTGACGAGTGGATGGGAGATCGTAGGTTTACCCCGGGAATCATCTCTGTGTCACTGCTGGACAGAGGCACAGCAAACTAATGGGTATAGTATTCTCATCCTAAGGGGTGGTGAAAGCCACACACACTCTGGCTAGGCTTATAAATGCCCTAGGGCAGATAGCCTAGTATGAACCTATGAACCTAAGGTGAATGACATCTGCAGGACTGCTAAAGTAGGGCACTGAAAAGTGTACTGGGTGTAAATGGGACCAACATCTTTAAGCTACCTGCACACACACACACACACATATATATATATATATATATATATATATATATATATATATATATATATATATATATATATATATATATATATATATATATATATATATATATATATATATATATATATATATATATATATATATATATATATATATATATATATATATATATATATATATATATATATATATATATATATATATATATATATATATATATATATACACAAATGGTTACATTTACCAGGATTGACATTTGAACACCTACCTAACTAGTTATTTCTATTAGAGTGTTAGACAGTCATCATACACACCACAGAAATTATAACGGTCAGGACTGCTGGCAGGTACTTCTAAGGTTAATCACATCTGCAGGACGGCTAAAGTTGGGCACTAAGAAGTGTACTGGGTGTAAATGGGCCCAAAATCTTTAAGCTACAAGCACACACACACACACACATATATAAATATATATATATATATATATATATATATATATATATATATATATATATATATATATATATATATATATATATATATATATATATATATATACACACACATACATGCACACACTTTTACCAGGACTGAGATTAGAACTCCTACCTAACTATTTATTTATACTAGAGTTTTACAAAGTTATCACACATGTCACAGAGCTTATAAGGGTCAGGACTGCCAAAATATACTTCTAAGGTGACTGACATCTGCAGGACGGCTAAAGTAGGGCAATGGGCAGTGTACTGGGTTGAGAAAGCTTATTTCCCACATCTTACAGACACTTCTCTAAGTGTATAACCTTGCCTAGTGTGACCTTCTATAGTACGTGTGTGACTACATTCCAGAGACTGTTGTACTCCAGTCTGGGAATTTATGTGCTACAGCCATACATCTCCACCTGTTAGTGCATGATATGTGGAGACCGCCTATTTAAATAAGGGAACTTTAGGCCATACATAGTGGGAGATTGTGCCTATATCTGTTATTTATGTCTGAGATGCTGGGGTTACAGGGTTTGTTTGGGCAGAGATCTTGTCTGCCATATTTGATGTTTGACACTGTAATTTCTTGTTTCAGTACCTCCAGTTATACCTCCTCAGGTCATCACAGTGATTTACCAGAGGAAGCATATATTATGAGCCAACTGCTAGGCATTCTTGCATGATCCAGCCTGTTGAGATGTGTGGCTACAGACAATTGACTGCTGATGCTGTGTAAATGGTCAAGCACCTTGGTGATATACTACGAAGTGGGAATCTGTGTGCATTTGTGTTCTGGCATGGTTTGGTTACCAGTACATGGTTGGGTAATACAAGTCAGGCAGGATCAGGGTGACAGGTGGACTCCAGATAGATTTGTCGGGGAAAAAAATGTGTTTCAGGAGAGCAGGGTCAGATATGTTGACCTGTAGCTACCAACTGTTTGCATAGTGGTCATGTCAAGTGTTGTCCACACGTGGGGATCTTGTGTGTCTCACACTGTTTGACCAGACTGGAGGTGTGTGTCTGTCTCACATATATGTATACCCCCCATATCATTTTGCTTGTCTGCCCACATTTTTGAGTCATGTTGTTGTATGGGAGGAATGATCAAGGAAGGCTTATGTTGTTCCCCATGGCTGTGGGCCAGGTTTCTGTGGGTGCAGACAAGCCACCATCTTCCATAGTTAGGACTACCTGCAGTGTGTACATTCCCCTGTTTAGACTCCTAGCCATACCTCTCCACTAAAGAGGGTTTCACAGAATGTGCATATTCATGACTTATATATCTGGTAAGTTACCCATACAGGTGTGGTTTTCAAGCTAGTGTTCTGTATCTCAGTCAGGGCTGAGATTAGATATTAGTGACAGTAAATTCACAGTTTCAGTCTTCATACCCTGCAGACATTCCATGGTAATACAGCACTTTTCCACTCAATCAACTTTATTGCATTATTACAGCTGAGTTTTACATGTGCCCTTCTATTTGGACCTGTATCACCCCATTATTTGTAGTTTTATCCAGATATCTGGGTCTGTCTGAGTTTGATAGGTATGCTCCTAGCATTTAGCAGCATGGCCTTTCTCTGCATTTTGTTGACTATGTTATATTAGTGTTATGGACTCCATGCCACTCCCTAAAAGGGCACTGTGTGTTAGCCATTGGCCTTTGCTGGAGGTCTGGAGGCCAGGTGTGGCAGATGTAGGCCATCTGTAGCAAGGCAGTGCATTCTGATGAGCACATGTTCCCAGGCTACAAGGCAGGGTGCACCCCTTAGATGGCCCCAGTAAGTGGACTGAGCATTACTGACACTTGTTTCAGTTTGTATTCATCCATCACTCTGGGTGATAGCTGGATGCTGCTTACAGCTAGGGACATGTTGCTGCATCTCTATGGGACTGTGGGGGGGGGCACACCTGCCCAATATACATTTGCATAGACTGTGCTGCTATTTGCTTAACATTGTGGTCCCATTTAGCATAGTGGTGTGCCCTAGCTTTCAAAATACAGGATAACAGTATAGATCAGAGGTCAGATTCTTGTTGCATACACATGTTTACTTTGGAAGCTTCTTAACTTTCAGAGCCATAATGCCACTGGCAGACATGCTGCAATATCACTGTGTAAAAGTCTGTAGGTGGACATTTCATGGCTTTCAGCATTTGAGGCCCTTTGCCAGACATTTCTGTCTGGCTTTCAACAGCTGATCTGCTAGGTGAGGCTGGGGATGAGTATGGGTTCCCCACTTTGACATCCTTGCATGTGACCTATTACCCTCCCAGTTATTTGGCTCTCACATGTACTGCAGTGGACATTTTGTTACTACAGTGGTACTGCATAGTGAGGGGAAGGCAGTACTGTGCATACAATCCCTGCTGTCCCATTTAGCTGTCAGTTGTCTGCTGATATCCCATGCAGCCACCCCATTTCCTTGCATGCTTGCATCTGAGCAGAGTAGTTGAGAGGTGTTGACTCCAACTCTTAGATGAGATATACAAGTATCCTGTTTTTTTTTTTTGATTATTTATACAGTTTATTGTTTCTAGCATTTTATATATAGCACTTTTATTGTAATCTGCAGGGGTAACTGATTTGTTTGCAGTTAAAGCATTCTGTATCTTTACAAATCTTTATCTGTTTAAAAACTTTAATTTTGTGGCTTTCTCTAGTGCTTTGTAGGCTAATAGCTTTAGTGTCCCCAGCCACTCTCCCTGTTGGTGTCTTGTGTTATACTTGGTGGCTTTGCAGTTGCCCGCTCCTACTTTATATCTGATCTGGGACACTCCTCCCAGTCTAGTGTCATTAGCTCATTCTACCAAATACAGAGAGAACATTTGATAAGGCCTTCTGTTTCTCCTTTCTCCCTTTCAAAAAAAAAAAATTGCCTGAATTACCTTATGTTCTGACTGTGCTTCTCAAACATTTTGGAAATATAGAGTATATTTTAAAGCATTTATTATAACTGTAATTGCCTTAACATTGCTACAACTCAAGTGCTCTAGGTTGCACTGCATCTGAAGTATTTGTGTGTTTTAGCTGCTTTTCTGTATATACAGACTTCTCTGTATATGTAGACTAGCTACTATTTCTGCTGTATTACTGCCACTTAAATCATTTTTCAGTTGTGCACTTGTCTTGCTTCATTTAAAAAGTTTTAAATTGCTAATTTTATAGAGTTTTAATTGCACTTACTGTTTAGGACTACATACTCAAGTGTGTTAGACTTTTCTGTGTTTATTTACTGTATTATTGCATTGTTTAGCCTGTTTCAAGGAAAAAAAAAAAAATATATATATATATATATATATATATATATATATATATATATACTATCTTGTTTGCTCGTTTCCAACCTTTTCTAGCCAGTCCATATCCCAGGGATTGCTTGTCTCAGGACTTTATTTTCTGTGCTCAGAGCTATCCAGACCTTACTGTGGCAGAGGGAAGTCCTACTGCCTACCAGTGGGACTGGTGAGCATTGTGCTGCCTGTCTGGCACTGGAGGAGTGGTTTCCAGCTCTGAAGTTGTAATTTTGTTGGCCTTTTTGGGCTGATTTCTGTCCCTTTCAAGTTTCTGGCTTAAAAACGCATGTGTTTGCACATTTTTCACATCCTGCAGCACTACGAGGCTACAGTTAAAGTATTCCAGGTGCCAGAAAGTCTGCTCTTGAAATTTTCCCTTAAAACTAGCTGGTTTCTCAGTAGTAGCACTAATATCTGAACCCCTGTGACTAGCACTTGCTCTAGAACCTGCTGTAAAGCACTAGGAAGCCTGAAACTGATGCAAGCACTCAGCTCTCCTTGTCAATAATGAGAAATTAATCATAGGCACTAAACAGCCTACAATTGCAAAGTACCTTGCAAAGGTAAGGGAAAACAGCTCTTAAACCTTACAATAAAGCACCTAAAGAGGCATGTCCAAGGGTCAGCTTCCGGTGGTTTCTCCTGTCCACCTGGTGAATCTGGGCATACTGAGGCAATGCGGCAACTGCCTCATGTACACAGACAATCCTCTCCTCCTACCACCCAACACTACAACCTGTGAGAGCTGCACTTACATAGCCAAACTGGAAGCAAAGATCTCTCCGGTCAAGACTGTGCTAGACAGTCAAGAGGAGAAGGCTAACACCTACATTACACCTCTAGCAACTCATAGCCCTTCAAAACCTACACCATCAACTCCCACACATAGCAACACTAAACCAACATATGCGGAGGCCCTTAACATTAACCTGCCCAAGCAACAAGGACCTCCGAAGCTGAAACGCAAACAAACACCAGTCACAACCAAAGTGACACATAGCTCACAACACCAGTGTGCCACCCAACAACAGCCACTAAGGCAAGACAATGTACCCAACACTTTAGTCATAGGTGACTCTATAGTCAGGCACACTGATGTCCCACTCACCAGGCTGAACTAGGAGAAAATTACAGTCAGCTGCCTGTCGGGTGCCAGGATCTGCCACATAATGCATGCACTCAAGTCAATCCGCAACAAGTACAAATACGACTCTGTCATTGTCCATGCTGGAGCAAATGACTTGAGACGTACCTCCCTGGACTACATGAAAAGAGACATGGAAGAGCTCTTGGAACATGTGACCCAGGCAGGTATGACCCTAGCTCTGAGTAGCATCCTGCCTTCACCCAGAATGATACCACAGTATAAGGACAAAATGATTGACTTCAATAATTGGCTAAGCTTCTGGTGTCATTCAAAGGGGATCCAGTATTTGTCTGCCTGGGAAGACATGATCGACAAACCACGATGCTTTGCCAGAGATGGTCTGCACCTGTCACCCCTGGGATTCAGGTTACTGGATAAAGCTCTTGCCGGCCCTATAGTGCCTTTTTTAGGCAAGGTTCAAAGGCTAAAACCACCACTGTAACAGATACAAGCATGCAAAATCTGAAGGTAATGCTACTCAATGCTAGAAGTCTAAACCTCAAAATGCACTCTCTCGAGGCACTCCTAAAAATGGAGAACATCGATATCTGTGCAGTGACTGAGATCTGGTTCAAGGCTCCAGGGAGCACTCCTGCAATACCAGGCTACAATTCTTACCACACTTTTCGGCCACAAAACCAAGACCGAAACACTAAAGGTTTTAGTTGCACCTGGAGAATTTCAGATGCATTGTGTTGGGCAACTAGCCTGGAGGTGTGAATATCCTTGGTGAATATGGACACTATGCATCTGAAATTCTCCAGGTGCAACTAAAACTAGGTAAGACTGCAATCCAAATTGTAGTTTGCTACAGATCCCCCACCATACCCCAAAATTCTCACTATACATTCCTAAACATACTGGAAAATATTAAGATACAACCAAACACCCTAATACTAGGTGATTTCAACTACCCTGCCATTAACTGGGAAAACTACTCAGGTACCAACTCCTTTTCCCAACGGTTCTTGGAATTCATAAATTCCAACACCCTGGATCAACTAATCCATTGTCCCACCAGGGTCTCCAGTATCCTAGACCTGGTCATTACCAACATGGGAGATAGATGCTCAACACCAGTGGTCACCCCCTCATTGGTCAGGTCCGACCATAAGCAAATCACCCTTGACATCCACACCCCCCAGTAAGGAAACCTCCTCAAAAAACTTCTCCAAAGCCAACTTCATGCTACTGAAGTCAGAAGTGACAAACTTCACAACACCCATGCAGATGGGATCTGGAAGTTCGACTGCAGAATATTACACTAAGGCACTGTACGAGCACATCCACTCGTGCATGAATCATGCCATCCCAAATAGAACCAAGATGCTTTTCTCCAAAAAAAGGAAGCCAATCTGGTGGTCCCCTGCTATAAACAAACTATACAACAGAAGGAAGAAACTGTTGCAGAAAAGAGCAAAATCCCAGGATGCAAAAAACTCCCTCACCAGCCTCAGTAAGAAGTTGAGATCCCTCATAAAATCCTCAAAAGCTAGTTACAAAAATAAAATTTCCAAAGATTCCAAAGACAACCACAAGACATTCTGTAGTTATGTCAAGAATCTAAATGGCAGTGCTCAGATCTGCTCTGAACTACAACAGAATGGCATTAAATATACTGATCCCAAGGATATTGCCAATATCCTGGCAGATCGATTTAGTGCCAACTTCACTCCCCTCTCACCCCCTAAAGGGCCTATCTCAATACCAAAAGATTGCCAAATTCTGATAATCACAGCCACACAGGTAGAAACAGCACTCTCCAAAGTTAAGAATACAGCATCCATGGGAACAGATGACATCCCAGGCTGTGTACTACATGAACTACAAAATGAACTGGCACCCCACCTAAGTGTCATGTTTAATCATAGCCTCACCTCAGGCTTTGTGCCCACTGAGTGGCACACAGCTACAGTTATCCCGCTCCACAAGGGAGGATCATACCAGGAACTACTGTCCCATTAGTCTGACAAGCCTAATCTGCAAGGTCATGGAACGCATTATCATGGAACTTATAAACAAAGACAATGACAACCTCCAGACACTGGACCCCACCCAGTTTGGGTTTATGAAGGGCCAATCTTGTCTTCTGAATCTGATTGACTTCTTCGAATCGGTCTACAGAGCTGTGGATGAGGGAAAGAAGGTCCACATAGCCTATCTGGACCTCACCAAGGCCTTCGACACCATCCCCATTCTGGAATCATAGATAAACTTACTAAGCTGGGCATAAATCCCTACGTCACTCAATGGGTTGCCAACTGGCTTACTGACAGAACCCAGACTGTAAAAGTAGCCGACTCCAAATCCAGCTCCAGACAAGTGACAAGTGGAGTACCTCAGGGTTCAGTCCTGGAAACACTCTTGTTTGGCATCTACTTCTCTGAAGTACAGGCGAACACTAAGGGACTCTGGCTAACAAAGTTTGCAGATGACTGCAAACTGGGAGCCATTATTGAATCCCCAAATGATGTGGATATTCTACAAAAGGGCCTTACAGAAACAAATGCCTGGTGCCAGAGCCATGGGCTCAAGTTTAATGCCAAGAAATGTATAGTCATCCCCTTTGGAAAAAAAACATGTACCCATAAACTACCACATAGGTGGCAGGACACTAAACATCGAAAGTGTGATGAGAGACTTAGGGACACAAGTGGACAGTGGTCCCACTTTTGATAACCACATGGCCACAACAGTCAGGGAGTCCTTCTACATGGCACACCTCATCACTAAGGGCTTTTCATCCAGAAAACAGGAGGTCATTGTCCCACTGTACTCATCCCTCATTAGACTCATTATAGAGTATAATGCCCCATTTGGTATGTACCTCACAATACATCTGCAACAACTGGAAAGGCCACATAAATACCTCACTAAAAGAATCACAGGCCTAAAGCAGATGCCATATGCTGACCATCTAAAAAAAAAACTCCAGCTATACTCTGTGGCATATTGTCTACTCAGAGGTGATCTCTGCTTAACATACAAGGCCATGTCAAACCCTGAGCTGTTGGACATGCTTCACTTAAAGAAATCCCAATCCCACAGAGCCACATGCTCCAGGGATCTAAACCTTATCATCATAATGAACAAAACATGCTGGAGGGATAGGTTCCTGACCCAGAGACTCCCCATACTCTGGAATAGACTGCCCATACATGTCAAGCAGAGCACCTCATTGGCCCTCTTCAAAAGGAACCTTGATGATTGGATGGGAGATAGGAAATTCACCCTGAGGGTCATGCCAGTCACCCTGCTAGACAGGGGCCCAGAGAAGTAAATATTGTGGGGAAAAATTTCCAGGGAATTGTTATGGCTAGGCTTGCATAGGCCTTAGGGCCGATATCCTCATACCAACCTATGAACCTATGAGCTATGCTATCAGAACATTGAACACCATTCCTTTATTGAATGAAACTGACTTACCTTGTGCCTGAGGCAGTTGTGAGAAGAGTGCTTGAGGGATGAGTATGTTGGATGCATGCAGTACACTACCTATACATGGAACGGTATAGGTAGTGTGATGTTTGGCATCCATTTTAGTGTTTGTGTGAGTTGGAGGGAGATATCAGTCCCTGGGTCCCTACATTGTCAGTGTATGTATTATGCATTGCCTCTTTGCCAACACCTGGGCATACTGGGCACACCTCCTTCTGCCTACAGGGGCAGGCTCAGGATGTTCCTCTTCTGAGTCCCTCTGTGTCTGTGGTAGCCTTGGCAATGGTGTGGGGCTGTGTGGCCCTTCCCCATTATGCTCCTGCTGCAGCTGTTTCCATAGGATCATGTTTTGTAGCATGGTACATGCTATGAACATGTGTACACATGTAGCTGGAGCATACTGCAAGGCTCCACCGGATATGTCAAGGCAGCGGAACAATGACTTGAGCATCCCAAAAATACACTCTATAATGATCCTTGTTTGTGCTTGTGCCTCATTATGGTGTTCTTGTGTGGGTGTGTGTGCATTTCTGATGGGGGTCATCAGCCAGGATTCCAGTGCATAGCCAGCATCCATATGGGATGTCCCCTTTGGCAAGTGCTTAGTACAGCTGTGAGACATGCCAGATGTGGGAGTCATGGTAGCTTCCAGGGCTGCCAGCACACACATTCATGATAATGCCCTGGGCGTTGCACATGACCTGGCAGTTGATGGAGTGAAACCCCTTGTGGTTTATGCAGACTCTACCTCACTCAACAGGTGGTGCTTTGATGTGAATATGCATGCAGTCTATGGCACCCAATACCTCCGGGTCATCTGCTACATGGTGGAAGAGATGCATATTGCTAGCCCTCTCCACACGGGTGATGGGGAATTAAATGCGCTCAATGGCATGTGGTCACATGACATTCAAGAAATGGTGGAGTATCCTGGATGTGGATGCCTGTGAGACCCCCATGATATCCCCAGTAGGTCTTTGGAAGGTACCTGTAGCTACTATTTTTAAGGATACACATACCTTGGTATCCACTGGGATGTGTTTCCCTCTGTTGGCTCTGGGTGTGAGGTGAGGCCGGCACAGCTCAATTATTTGCTGAAGTAGGTCCCTGTCCACCCTGTAGCACTCTACTATCTCCAGATCATGTAGCCCCTGGTAGGTTTCCCTGGGCCTGAACACTCTTCTCCTCCTCCTCATAATCCTGGGGTGGTTGTCAGCATTATCCTCTTCATCACCCTCACTCTCTAGCACATATTGATGGAGTACAGCAGTGGTAGCCTCTAACATTTTTAGTTAGTTTTGGCAGTGAAAAATCCCCCATCTGTGTACAGTGTAGAGTTTGTGGGGAAAACAGACTGAAAGGTGTTTGCATAGTTTATAGTGGTGTCCTAGAGCTCCAGGCTATCTAATTGGCTGACTATAATACATTTCACCTGCCAGCTATATTACTTACATTTAACTGGCTGTATTCTTCTATTTCCCTTTTATTTTTTCTTGCTCCACTTGCCAGTTCCTTTTTTTTTTGTTTAAGTCCCGCTACACATCACGCACACCCATTTAGGAAAGGTAAACATGGCTATACAGCCTCAGACACATACCCTTGCTTACATGTAGAAAGTGCTGCTGTTTCGTGTTTTTTTTTTTTTTTTGGTTTAGGACCCGGTGCGCGCCACGCACACCCACTTAGGCAATGTAAACAGAGGTATTCAGCCTCAGACACACCCCCTTGCATAGCTGTGCTTACTTGAGTGCAAACACCGGCAGCAGAGCTCCAATGTGCTTATAACAAGCATGACACACACCCTTTTCATGTTAGTTGTTTTTCCTGCCTATACGATCATCTTAGAGCACCTACACAGTTAGGTGCAGGTTTTGGATTTAGAATATTTTGTGATTCAGTAAATTTCCCCTCATTTGCATACCCCATTGTCTTAGTCCAAAGTTACTGCACTAAAATGGACCCTTCCCCTTGACAACCACTGTTCCTTGGTATTGTTTTCATTCTGCATGCCATACACTATAATGGCAAAATGCAGATTTCCCTTAGGATTGGGTTTTCTCATTTTTTTTTTTTTCGGCATGAGTCTGTTTGCGCACCACTACCCCATGCTTAAACAACTGAGATTGGCCCCCCCAAAATTTGATTTTTATAAAAATTAAACAGTTTTTCATGCCAATGACCTTATATTTGGCATATGCATTTCCAGGCTTAAATGAACATGTCTCTTTAAAGCCAGTACTTAAGTCTCTCCCACTGTTACACTGCAATGTTTGTTATACAGCTTAAGAGCATAGGTGTGTCATCTCCCAGACTTTTGATTGCATAGATTGTCATCATGTGCTAAGAGAACCTTGATTTGACATATATTTTTTAGAGAATAGATTGTATTTTTATGATGAGTCAAATGCTTTTATTAATGAAAGTAGAATGTTATAGGATAGAATTCCATTGTGTGATTTTAATTGCTGAAAGATCTATATGACTCCTTCAAGCTGATTGTTTATTTGTATTTTAGATTCTTATAAGGATGCATTTGCTTTTTATATGGTCTGAAGAAGCAGTTTTATACTGTGACAGTACTAACCTGTTTTGTTTGTTTAATATAATAAAAGGCTTAAATTGTGGAGGTTGGAGTATTTTTTATTTTTATACAGACTGACCTGCAAGTATATTCCACATCCTACCTTAAGACAAAGGGTGGAATTTGATTTTTATGCTGATTGCAAGAACAGGGATCTTGTCTATTATGCTAGCTGTACAGCATGCAGTGCCTTTTGTACTGGTAAAACAAGTTGCAAGTTAAAAGAAAGGCTTCTTGAGCAAGTCAGCAATATCAAAAACAATAAGACCACTAGTACACTGGCTCGACATGTACAAAAATTTGAAATTAGACATCCCTTTAAGTTTTTAGTGTTAGAGTTGCTTTCTGAAAATTTGAAAGGTGGTGACTTTAAGAATAGAACTGAAAAATGTGAACTCAAGTGGATTTGGATGTTACAGGCATATGCATATCTAGGCTTAAATGAACGTGTCTTTTTAAAGCCGGCACTTAAGTCTCGCCCATTGTTACACTGAAATGTGTGTTATACAGCTTAAGAGGATAGGTATGTCATCTTCCAAACTTTTGATTGCTCAAATTGCCATCATGTGCTGAGAACTTTAATTTAATTTGACATATATTCAAGCTGATTGTTTCTTTGTCTTTTAAATTCTTGTAAGGATGTATTTGTTTGTATATGGTCTGAAGAAGCAGTTTTATACTGTGACAGCACTAACTTGTTTTTTTGTTTAATATAATAAAAGGTTTGAATTGTTGTGGTGGTTGGAATATTCTTTCTATTTTTTTACATACCACAAGGATTTGTGCTGGGCCCTTTACTGTCTGGAATCTATTTCTCAGAAGTCCAGGCTAAAGTAAACGGCCTTTGGCTTGCTAGGTTCACTGGGGATTGCAAATTGTGTGCAGTCAGACCAGTGCCAAAGCCATGGCCTAAAACTAAACACAAAAAAGTGCATTATTATCCTCTTTGGCAAAGCAGAATTACATGCTAATTACAATATTGACAGCACCCCCCCTAAGTTCAAGCCCAGTGGTGCGAGATCTGGGAAAACAGGTAAATGGCAATCTGAACTTCAACCACCAAGTTTCCACAGTGGTAAGGAAAGCCTTCTATGTTGCGCATCTCATAAGTAAGGACATCGCATCTAGGGATGTTATAACTCCACTATACTCAACCGTCATCAGACCATCAATAGAGTGCAATGCTTCCTTCTGCATGTACTTCACCAGACACCTGCAGCAGGTGGAGAGACCAGAGAGGTTTCTCACCAGTAAAATACAGGACATCCAAACCATGACT
This sequence comes from Protopterus annectens, assembly GCF_019279795.1. Classification (NCBI taxonomy): domain Eukaryota; kingdom Metazoa; phylum Chordata; order Ceratodontiformes; family Protopteridae; genus Protopterus; species Protopterus annectens. Next base: position 810,116,343 of record NC_056728.1, on the reverse strand, counting down.
TATGTGGATAGACTGAAAGCCCTGTCCCTGTACTCTGCATCATATAAGCTGCTGAGAGGCGACTAGTGCTTGGCCTACAGGGCAGTCTCTGTCCCTGCCCTGATGGATATGCTGCACATCCACAAGTCAAATGGCACAAGTGTCACTCACTCTAGGGATTTTAACCTAGCCTGTGACATTAACAGAACAAGCTGAAGAAACACATATATCTCCTAGAGATTACCACTACTCTGGAATAAACTTTCAGTTCACGTGAAGCAGAGCTCCTCACTGACCCTATTCAAGTGCAAATTGGACAAATGGATGAAAGCTCGCAAATTCACCTCATGGGTGGCACCCATGTCCCTCATGGGCAGGGATAGTCAGTGTTTATCATAGACTCACTTTGTGAATTACATCCATCTGCCCAAGAGCAATTGAGGTAACTCAGGATTAACAAGGCTAAGGGCTGTAGAGCCACGAGTCTAGTAACCTCCTATGAACTTATGAATCTATGAAGAATTCATTAAAATGAACCATTCAGAGTGAATTACTATTAGCATAGCATCTAACACTTGTAATAGTGGCTCTTTGTTGAGATTATTCAACAAATAGCACAACCATCTTTGCAGTTATTCCATTTGAAATGTTCCAGCAGTGGGTCATAGCAAAAAGTACTGACGTAATGTATCAAAACACGACTGACTGAAAGTCTGCAGGCTATCTCTTGCTTGTTTGAATGTAGCATCAAATTATCTCTTGCAATGATTTTTGCAGTGGGCTGTTAGCCTTCTTTTCCTACCACAACCCTTTTTCTGTTACATAACTTCTCAAATTCAGTGTCACAGACACCCGAGCAAAGGAAAGGCTTTTATTTTTCTGTCAAATTGAGCACTTCCATAGCTAACAAGAAGCTCATCCAGCTTTTATATAGATGAAGTTTGGGCAGTAGCTTTTAATCAATTGGTACCTGAAGCACAGTTGGTGTAACTATTATTACCTTGAAATGTATATGCCATAAGATATTCTGAATTGCTTGAACTCCATGATATTTAACATTTGTTAAATTTATAGTGTTATCACCAATGTATGTGTTTACTATGAAAAGGATACTCCTACTATTACTAAGTTACACACTGCAGAAATTATTGATTTAGCTTTTTTCCTGAATTCAGAAAGACATGCCCCGAATTCTGCAAGCCTTGCACGGCATGCAGGATTATTCCAGGAGCTCCAGCAGGCAATATGTCTGCCGTGTGATCCAGGAATAACCTGTAGGGGCGTGCACAAGTGCTCCTGCACTAGTCCTGCATGGACTCAGCCCCTGTATGCAAATTACCTAATTTTCAGGAGAAATCCATGCAAATGAGGTGAATTTGTGATCCAGGAAGCTGGAAACCGACCGTGCAGGATTACTGTAATCTGCAGAAATGTACTCCGCCAGTAACGGAGTACATTTCTGCAAATTACAAAACGGAACCATGACAGATCCAAATAAAGGGTGGATATCATGTAGAAAGCATGCCAATGGCCAAGTATAAGGCCATTGGCATAGAAAACACTTGAAAAAAAAATCAACTTTTATTTTTTTTAGCCGATCTCGGCTTTTTAAGCGCGCAAATGGGATCTGGGGAAAATAAGAAAATAAGCCTAAAATAAGCATTCTAACTAAAATCGCTATTCTGCCATTATACCCAGTGGCAGGCAGAAGACAGTATGGCCAGTGAATAGTGGATGCTAAGGGGGAGGCTCAGTGTGGGACATGTAACTATGCATTAGCAGGCAATCCTATGCAAATGAGGGGAGTGATAGTGAATCCTAGATTTCCCTTACATGCTAGTCAGCTCCCAACAGTGTAAGAGCAGGAATAGCTTGGTGCAAGCCTAGGAGTTAGCTGACATCATGGGGGGGGGGGGTCAGGCATACTGTAAGCAGATTGGAGCCCTGTGGCTCAGGTTTGCTCCTAGCTTAGCACAGCTAGGTAAAGGGATGTGTCTGAGGCTGCCTGGTACTCTTTAGATTGCCTAAGAGGTTGTGTGCACCACACTCCGTGTTTTAAAGAAAAAAAAGTAAACCAGGTAATAGTAGCTTTCTGCACATTTGAGCACTGTGTTTGCGTGGTGCGCCCCCGGGCTTAAATAGGAAAGCAATGGGAAGGGAATACAGCAGTAGGAAGGTAATCTAGGAAAACTAGCATAGCTGGCAGGTGAAATGTATCAGAATCAGCCAATTACACAGGCAGCAGATCAGCCCAGCCCAGAACACTACCATAAACTATGCAAACACCTTCCCCTCTGGCTTTTCCCATACTCTACACCACCGGTGTATACAAGTGGGGAACCTTTAACAAACAAAATAACAAAATGATAGGGACTGCAGCATGCATCATACAACAACATGTGGAAGAGGCTGAGGGTGATGAGGATTTGAATGCTGTCAACCAATCCAGAGTGAGGTGATGGAGAAGCGTGTACAGACCCAGTGTAACCTACCAGGGGCTACATGAGCTGGAGATAGTGGAGTACTATAGGGTGGACAGAGACTTTCTACAGCAAATGGTTGAGCTGTGCCAGCCATGCCTGACACATCGAATTAACAGAGGGGAACCCATCCCAGTGGCTACCAAGGTATGTGTAGGCCTAGGAATACTAGTCACAGGTACCACACAAAGCTCAACTGAGGATATCATGGGGATCCCACAGGCATCAGCATCCAGAGTACTCCACCAGTTCCTGGATGCCATGTCAGCAAATGCTGGTGAGCACGGATATTTCCTGAACACCCGTGAGGTGTTGGCCAGCAATATGCATTTCTTCCACCAAATAGAAGAATACCTTGTGGTAGTGGGTGCCATAGACTGCACACACATATACATCAAAGTACCACCCAGTGATCAGTGCAGGGTCTACATCAACCGCAAGAGTTTCCCCTCCATCAACTGTCAGGTCATGTTCAATGCCCAGGACATTATAATGAATGTGTGTGCTGGCTGCCCTGGAAGCTATCACGATTCCCACATATGACATCTGATGCAGCTGTGCCAGAGATTTGCCAGTGGGGACATCCCTTATGGTCACCTAGTGGGAGATGCTGGTTACGCATTGGAGCCATGGCTGATGACACCCATCAGAAATGCACACACACCCGAACAAGAATTCCATAATGAGGCACACGCACAGACCAGACTTATAATAGAGCATGTGTTTGGGATGCTCAAGTCACGGTTCCTGTGCCTGGACACATTTGGTGGAGCCGTGCAGTACTCACCAGCTACATATGTTCAAATTGTTATGGTATGTGCCATGCTACACAATATGATCCTGTGGAAGCAGCTGCAGCAGGAACAGCATGGGGCAGGGCCACACAACCCCCAACAATGCCAAGGCCTGCACAGGCACAGAGTGACTCAGAGGAGGAACAACCTGAGCCTGCCCCAGTAGGAAGATGGAGGTGTACCCAGTATGCCCTGGCCTTGACAAAGAGGCAATGCATAGCACATACACTGACACAGTAGAGACCCAGAGAATGATACCTCTCCCTGACTTGCACATGACACTACCTATGCTCAACCATGTATAGGGAGTATACTATGTGCATCCAACATAGGCAGCCCTCCAGCACCATCCTTAATACTGACACACCCACAAGGTAACTCAATCAACCTACCAATTGCCAAATGGAGTAGAATGTGTCATTGCCTGTATTTATGGTATGGATGTGAGCATGCAAGGGAATCGGGTGGCTAAATGGTATGCCAGCAAATAGTAGACACCCATAGTGGCACCACAAGATCTGTAACATATACTGGAGTCACCATAGTAGCCAGTACTACACAGGGCGACAAAACCCACTGCAGGAAATGTGCTGGGTGACATGTGTGTCCATATGACTCACACATGCCAGTCCGGGAGGTTCACATACCCAACAACAGTCTCAGCCAGCAGGACAGGTGTAGACAAACACAAACAGAGGCTGTGCTATGGCCTCTGAATGATGACTATGGGTGACCTGCCCCCCAGGTCTACACAGACAGACTACAGCAGGTCAGGCAGTTGGATGTTAGTTCTGAAGGGTAGGAAGTCAGACACTAATATATAGGTCAACCAAAGCTAAGACCTGTAGAACACTGATATACCTCTAGTCAGCATGATAAGTTAGAATACAGAATGAAATGGAGTAACTGACATACCAGTACAGTCATGGCAAATGTGTACAAGTGCCAGGTGTGCCCCCCATCCAATGTAGAAATGTAGAAACAGTCAGGTGTGCCCCCCATTCCTATGTAGAAATGTAGAAACAGTCAGGTGTGTCCCCCAATCCTGTGTAGAATGTAGAAACAGTCAGGTGTGTCCCCCCAAAATCCTATGTAGAAATGTAGTAACAGTCAGGTGTGCACCCCCACTCCTATGTAGACATGTAGAAACAGTTAGGTGTACCCCTTCCCCCAATCCAGCGTACAAATGTAGTAACAGTCAATTGTGTGTCCCCCAATCCTGTGTAGAAATGTAGAAACAGTCAGGTGTATCCACCCACAATCCTATATAGAAATGTAGTAACACTCAGGTGTGCCCCCCACTCCTATGTAGACACGTAGAAACAGTAAGGTGTTCCCCTTCCCCCAATCCAGTGTACAAATGTAATAACAGTCAGGTCCTCTCCCAACCACTGTGTAGAAATTTAGAAACAGACAGGTGTGCCCCCTCCCCCAATCCTGTATGGGAATGTACACACAGTCAGATGTGCCCCTCCCAAACCTATTTAGAAATGCAGTAATGGTCTGGTGTGCCCCCCCATTGCGATGTACACATGTTGTCACAGTCATGCGTATCCCCCCACAACCCTATGTAGAAATGTAGTAACATGTATGTGCAGGTATAATACCAGTGGAGCACAGATGCCCAGAGGTGGCCAAGGTAGCAGGATAGGTTGTAGCATTTGCACAATATGCAGGTTTGTGTGTGTTAGGCTGGTGTGTGTTTCATATTGTGTGGTCAGTATGTATGCATGTTGAGGTAAGACCTGGTGGCCATTGCCCACTACTGTAATGACAGGGACAAGCCCTCACAACTACAGTGCCAAAGACAATTCCCACCAGTGTAACACATGCTAGCAGTAAGCCATTGTAAATGTATGGTGGTAATATGTGTCACTATCTGAAAGACTGACATGGCATGGCTGTTGGGCTAGATATACAAGCAGTACACAGGGGAATGTACCCCAGACATACAGTATATATTGTGTCACTGTGAAATGGAGACACCCTTGGAATTTTACATACAGGTATGCATCACATTAACTGGTCCTGTAGTAGGGGATACCAGTTATGTCTGCCTGAACACTTGCAGATCACAAAGGAGGTAGGACTGATGTATTGGGAAACAGCTGATGTACCTGCACATGCCAGCATAACTGGAATGCCCCATGCATATCTGTGTGACAGATATAAGTAGTGTCCATAGCACACATGCACCCAACTTGCGCAAACACCACCCACAATTACCTCTCTGGACATATCCCTGCTGTGGGGAATGGGTACAATATGACCCCACCTGTAGATGGCAAGACCGGAAGAATGCAGCATGCAGTGCAGGTGTCCATGCAGGTGTGTCCCTAGCTGTAGGTAGCACCCTGCCAGCATCCACACCATCTTATCAAGTCTGATAGAAGGTGTTGGCATGAACACCTATCACACCTACTCTGTCACCCCAGGGAAATATACTGTATGGTGGTCTGAGACTGTAGGACTGACAGAATGCAATGGCCTGCCACATCTGGCCCACAGCAACACCTAATGGCCCACAGGCCTCTGCCAAAGGCCTGTGTCTCACACGTACTGCCAATGCATGTTATGTCATGGACACCTAAATAACAACATAACATACTCCACATAAGCCATATGCAAGGCCATGTGGACAAACCACAATAACATGTCCGCCATGTCCCACTGCCTGAACTGTGGACCAACACTAACAAACACCTGTGATGGGGTGATACCCTTAGGGAAAGTATCAGACAATGTATGCATAATGTATGGAAGAAGTTAGAATAACAGAGAGGGGTGGGAGCATGGGCAGCATGGAATTTGCAGGGTCCAACACCAAGCTTTGTGCACACACTATCCCTGGCTACAAACACATAAATGGGTGGCTACACACCTGCCTGTACACCACAATAGGGGTAATGTCCTGACCCATGGCCCCTACTTCTGGGTAACCTGTGTGAATCTGTACAGCTGTGAGACATTGCCATAGCAAGATAAGGCCATACTGTCATGTTAATGGATGTACAAGTATGGGATCCTCTGCCAGCCTCTGCCTCTAGCAAGGTGCTGAACCGGATACACAGACCTACCAGAAAGTGTCTGCAGCTCACCCTCCAGAATTGCATAACTTATCATGAATACGTAGGTGTCTGCCCACAATACCAGATGCAGATGCAGTCACCCTTGCCCCCCAAGACATCACTGTGAGCAAGAATGTCCACCTGACAGTACATGCGGACAGAAAACATCACAGTGTATAACAGTACACATCTGAATATCCCTGCTAACAGCAGTACCATGCAGCTAAAGCAGCACAGACACAATCACCTACAGTACACACTATCCCCAGCACAGTTTGTCCCCATATTGCCAAATGATCGCTGGATACCCTGCAGAAACAGTTTGCTACATGTAGGTGTACAACACAAAGGTCTGCACTGGAGTACAAACTACATGGAATCGATCCACACATTCAGTACAGAAGGGCATACTGGGTATGCTCACACACTTAGAGAAATAAAGGCAATGTCAGACAACAACATACTTGAAGGTCATACTGGGCAAGCTCATACACATAAACAAATGAAGCCCATGTCCGCAAACAACAGTGGAGCATACATAGCTGGAATTTGCAGATGTTAGTGCATACACTCTTCAGTATGCATCAGTCATGCCTTGCACACACAGTGAATAGGAATACAGACACATATCCATGGACAACGCAGTATAATAAGCCAAAAGTAGACATACATAGATGTGTGGACGAGAGTGACTCTGACAAGGAGCCATCCATTATGAGGCCTGTCCCACCCAGCACACAGCAAAATGGCTACAACCACATGAGGTGCAAATGTCACTGTAGACATTAGCTGCCGGTATCCATCAACATTACAGACTATGTGGGGCAAGTGCTAGCTGTGCAACATGAATGTACAAGGAAGTAGTCATCTAGCATCTGTATACATGTACCTATGTGTGCCTGCATTTGATGTGTCAACTTCTAGATGAATGGGTTACGGCCCATGCACACACACTGCCTTTCCCATAGTCCTCTTATGACAAACCGGCTTAGGTCATCCATTTTGAAATACACCTTTGGGAAAAGTATAGCCCAGAAATCTCCATGGCACATCCTATAACTGTGTACTGCTGTAGTGTGATAAACTAGTTAGGTAGGAGTTCTAATCCCTGACATGTCAACTGTGTGTGGGTGTGCCTCTGTCTGTGTAGAGAGCAATACTTTTTAGGCTAGTCACATGTACTACAATTCAAATCTCCTACTTTTGCAAGGCTGCTGATGTCATTCACTGTAGAATACACCTTTGGGAAAAATGTCTCCCAGTAATCTCTGTGGCGCGTCCCATAACTGTGTACTGCTGCAGTGTTATAAACTAGTTAGGTAGGAGTTTTAATCCCAGGCATGACAACTGTGTGTGTCTCTGTCTGTGTAGAGAGCAATGCTTTTTAGGCTAGTCACACTCACTACAATTCAAATGCCCTACTTTGGCAAGGCTGCTGATGTCATTCACTATGAAATACACCTTTCAAAAAGCTGTAGCATAGTAATCTCTGTGACACATCCTATAACTGCATACTGCTGTAGTGTGATAAACTAGTTAGGTAGGAGTTCTAGTCCCAGACGTCTTTGTAGAGAGCAATGCTTTTTAGGCTAGTCACACTCACTACAATTCAAATGTCCTACTTTGGCAAGGCTGCTGATGTTATTCACTGTGAAATACACCTTTTGTAAAGCTGTAGCACAGTAATCTCTGTGGCACGTCCCATAACTGCATACTGCTGTAGTATGATAAACTAGGTGGCAGGAGTTTTAATCCCAGACATGGCAACTGTACCTGTGTTTGTGTGTGTGTCTCTGTATGTGTAGACAACAATGCTTTTTAGGCTAGTCACATGCACTGCAATTCAAATGCCCTACTTTGGTAAGGCTGCTGATGTCATTCACTGTGAAATACACCTTTCGGAAAGCTGTAACCCAGTAATTTCTGTGGTGCATCCTATAACTGCATACTGCTCTAGTGTGATAAACTAGTTAGGTAGGAGTTCTAATCCCAGCCATGGCAACTGTGTGTCTCTCTCTCTATCTCTCTGTGTAGGGAGCAATGTATTTTAGGCTAGTCACACTCACTACAATTCAAATGCCCTATTTGGCAATCCTGCTGATGTCAATCACTGTGAAATACACCTTTGGGGAAAGAGTATTCCAGTAATCCCCGTGGTGCATCCTATAACAGCTTAATGCTGTAGTGTGATATAGAACTCTGGTATGGGTTCTTTTCCCACACATGGCAGTTGTGGATGTTTTTGTTTGTGTTTCTATGTCTGTGTAGGGACCAATGTATTCTAGTCTAGTCACACTCACTACAATTCAAATGCCCTACTTTGGCAATCCTGCTGATGTCATTCACTGTGAAATACACCTTTGAGGAAAGAGTACTCCAATAATCCCTGTGGCACATCCTATAACAGCTTAATGCTGTAGTGTGATATAGAACACTGGTACGGGTTCTATTCCCACACATGGCAGTTGTGGATGTTTTTGTTTGTGTTTCTATGTCTTTGTAGGGACCAATGTATTTTAGTCTAGTTACACTCACTACAATTCAAACGCCCTACTTTGGCAATCCTGTTGATGTCATTCACTGTGAAATACACCTTTGAGGAAAGAGTACTCCAGTAATCCCTGTGGCACATCCTATAACAGCTTAATGCTGTAGTGTTATAGAACACTGGTAGGGGCTCTATTCCCACACATGGCAGTTGTGTGTTTCTATGTCTGTATAGGGAGCAATGGATTCTAGGCTAGTCACACTCACTACAATTCAAATGCCCTACTTTGGCAATCCTGCTGATGTCATTCACTGTGTAATACACCTTTTGGGAAAGATTACTCCAGTAATCTGTATGGTGTGTCCTATAACAGCTTAATGTTGTAGTGTGATATAAAACTCTGGTAGTGGGTCTAGTCCCACACATGGCAGTTGTGGATGTTTTTGTGTGTATTTCTATCTCTGTGTAGGGAGCAATTCATTCTAGGCTAGTCGCACTCACTACAATTCAAATGCCCTACTTTGGCAAGCCTGCTGATGTCATTCACTGTGAAATACACCTTTGGGGAAAGAGTACTCCAGTAATCCCTGTGGCGCATGCTATAAGAGCTTCATGTGGCAGCGTGATTTAGAACTCTGTAGGGGTTATTTTCCCACACATGACAGTTGTGGATGATTTTTTGTGTGTTTCTATGTCTGTGTAGGTAGCAATGCATTCTAGGCTAGTCACACTCACTACAATTCAAATGCCCTACTTTGGCAATCCTGCTGATGTCATTCACTGTGAAATACACCTTTGGGAAAGGAGTACTCCAGTAACTGGTGTGGTGCATCTTATAACTGTGTAGTGCTGTAGTGTAATAAACAAGTTAGGTAGGAGTTTTAATCCCAGACGTGACGGGGGTGTGTGTGTGTGTGTATATGTGTGTGTGTGTGTGTGTGTGTGTGTGTGTGTGTGTGTGTGTGTGTGTGTGTGTGTGTGTGTGTGTGTGTGTGTGTGTGTGTGCGTGTGTGTGCGTGTGTGTGTGTGTCATTCGTATCCTATGTAGAGGTTGGTGTGAGTGTGTAACAACTGGACTCAATGTGGAGGGGGTTTTGCAAATTCCTTATATGGTGGCCCTAGTATATATCACAATGTCCACCGTACAGGGATAAGAGATGTGAAACAGCCGAGACGCTGGGGTGAAAATCCAAATGCCTACATGTGACATCAAGGCCAGCTGAACAAAGTTAGCAACCTTTGGATTACCCAGAGAACACTCCCAACCCATGTCTCATACACCCACACACTTGCCTAGGCAACAGCCGCTATGTTGGCAGTACCCTGCATATTACCCACTGATAGTAACCATGGTGTGATTGCAGTGGGCTACAGAGGGCATGGCACCCTGTCCATCAGTCCAATAGGCACATACATGCCAACAGTGCACCTTCCATATGTTCCCCACTGGACACCTGCAACACCTGTGGTACCATCAAATGTGACCCCCAAACAACATACCATGCCTGAAAAACATGCCCTGTATATACAGATGCCACTGACACCAGGGAATACTGGTATCATGCTATCAATGTAGGTGCAGGGTCAACCTGCTGTCCATTAACAGTTACCACCACATGAGGCCAGGACTGGCACATCTGGTGATAATCTGTTTACACAACATGGGCCAGGTACCCCAGGTACACTTACACATGTTATTGTGCATGCATGTGGGAGGTGTGCTCCTCCCTGACACTATCCATGTCATGGACTAAGGAACACATGCATGTCAAGCAATGCAGAGCATTGGCCACATGCATTAGTTACCCATGTGACTGGATGGTGAATACAATACCCACCTGTGTGGGCAAATCCAGACACTACACCCCTGAACCACACCGCAGACCATTGTCTTGTGGCTTGATGCCAAGGTATACCCATCACCTAGCCTTTTATAGCCATCTGGCAAAGTCGACCACTACACACCCATGAAGCAATGCACCCATGCATGTCAATACTGGCACCATGTGTGTGTGTGTGTGTGTGTGTGTGTGTGTGTGTGTGTGTGTGTGTGTGTGTGTGTGTGTGTGTGTGTGTGTGTGTGTGTGTGTGTGTGTGTACATGTGTGTGTGTTGTATGATGCCTATGACCACATTCACACTCACTACAACCCACATTGGCAAACTGAAGCATGCTGTCTGATGTCAGACACCTCCACATATCCTTTGCTCATATAACCTCCATATGACCCCTGTAGTGCATGTCTTACTTGCACAGTACTGTGTTGTGGCAATCTCACTAGTGATGAGTTGTATTCATCTCCATGTCAAGTGTGTCAATGTGTGTGTGCATCCTTGTGACAGTGTGGCTGTGTTTGTGCTGACACCTGTTCATGTGGACAGGCATGTGTACTACACCTACCGTGTAGCTACCATATCACTGTTGCAGATGTCACTCACCATCACATATATGTTTGGAGGGCTCCTCAACACGTAACCTATGTGGTGCATCCAATAACTGCATGTGATAGCACTACTTAGTCGTCAGGAGTTTGATACCCTGTACTGGTAGGTGTGTGACACAAACATGCTTAAGTTTTACTCTCCTACCCCTCCCTGACTTATCTTTGCCTCTGTCTGCCTCTCTCACTCCCTCTCTGGTGGATGTGGAGACTTACACCTGCTTTGCTTAGGCAGCAGCATATGTATTTTAAGCGATGCTCATGATCAGCTGACACCTTCTGCGTGAATTGCAGCCTATCTCTAGCTCATTGCATGTGAAACAGCTGTGGTAAAATTCCCATAGCCAATTGCATGGAAACATACTCCAATATCTAGGAACATCATGCTGGTGTTGGGCCTTTTCATTCAGTGTGAGCAGGAACTTGATTTGTTGTTTGGCAAACAGCATCACAGATGGAATGGGGATTTACCTATAACAACATACACTGTGGAAACAAGCCAACACACAGGAGGGGGATGTGCCTGACCTGACTACAGACTGTAAGTGCTGCTATACTGTATTTGAAGTAATGTTGGTTTAACAGGGTGTGTGTGGATATGGCTGTCCTACATGTTTTAATACCTGTCATGTGAGTGCTATGTTTATGAGGAAGCCCCCATCTGTAGGGCCATCTGCAGACTTGGCAGTGTGTGGTGCCTTTTGTTTCATGTGTTACCCACAGAACACCTATCTGTAAAGTGCAGAAGGTATTGTGAGGATTGCAGTCTATAGATGGTGACAGCCATGAGAGTTACTGACTTCATATTCCTCATAGGAGATTGTTGCAGCAAATCCTGTTATAACAGCAAATTTATGAGGTCATCACAGCAACATGTCAATATTGGCCCTGTGTTTGTGCCTCCAGCCACAACTCTGTCAACCTTTGTACATATGTCATGCAGTAAGAGGAGCATATGTGCTATACACCATATTTAGTGACATCATATCTGATAACAAGCCAGTGATATATCAGAATGCTACACATGTTATGTTTAGTAGGGGTTATATGTGATGACATAACCTGGATTGTTATTGTGTGGTTGTGTGTACAGTACTGAGGTTTGTGTACTTATGGTGTGTTAATATGTACCTTGGCATATGTACAGACTGTGGTAGATGTCAATGTTCTTGGTCCTGTTCTATCTGATGTTACATGCTGCTCCACTGTCTGTTACCCTATCGGCTTATATGTTTGTAGGTAGGGGCAAACACACACATGTCCCATACCACAGACAGGCATTGGACCACACTGTGTAGTGGCCCAGTATATGTAGGGCTAGTGTGTGCATGGCACATATGAGGATGGTGTTGAACAGATAGTCCATATACTGTAATATTATGTTAGCTTACCATATGTGACTGTGGCTGTGTTCACATTGGTTGTGGTTATGCACGTTAACACAGGTGTCTGTTACTCTGTGCTGTGGCATGCCTGTAGAGCCTGCAATATATGCAGGTACATGTGTATTCTCCCATAGGAAATGTAGGCCAGTGTTGAGCCAGTCTGCCTGTAGCCTGCCCAGTGCTTTGCTACATGCCTAGCAGCTTAGTGTACTTGCCCAGTGAGATGTCATGTCCATATACTTGCCAGATGTACTGCTGCTGGGTCACCATAACGGTCATGCATGTCAGACAAAGCAGTGGGATGCTGTACAAATGTATGTCAATAACTAGTGGGTAGTATGTGGCTATGGCACCTCTGTACCAGTGGTTATTATGTGTCAGGACAGACAGGGGTGTGTGAATGCATAAGCTATGGGGGCAAATGTATACCAGTAGTTACGTCTTATACCCATCTACATGACTGTTAACATCAACATTGTCAGGCTTGGTCCACATGTCTTGGACTAAGAGGTACTGTGTATACCTCGGGACTGTCCAGAGTGTGTCAGACTGTCCACATATATTGGCCATATCTCTGCTGTAGTCCACAGGAGCACTACTGTGCTAGCAGTGGTACTGTACTATGATGTCCTTAGGATGTCTGTCAGTAGCCAATGACGCACATGTTAAAGGCAGATGTGACCTCACACACACACACCATGTCTGTAAAGACAATCCCTATTACAGTAGCAATAGTCTACAAATATACCTGCAATACATACCTGACATCCCCTTGCACTTCGAAGTTGGGACTATAGAGGCTGAGGTAGGGCTCCACTCCATGTTCAGGACATATGGTGGACAAATATGTATATATTATTATCCAGATATCTATATAGATATATACACATATACATATCCACATACATAGATGGATATGTATATGTACATAGATATACCTATAAACACTCAGATATATACATATACAGAGCAATATATGTCTACACATATACAGATAGAGATACATATGCACATATATGTATGGATATCTACATATATATTGACAGTAGTAGGTATATCAGAATAGATATGTATGCACATATAGTTATAGATGTCTACATATATACGAACATAACTAGGCATATCTGTACACATAGGATGTGCATACATATATAGTTATATATACCTATATCTATATATACAGGTCTATATTAGAACATCAAAGTTTCAGAACTTCGAAAGTTCTAATATTGACCCCTATTCAGCGAAAGCTGAAAACATCGAACATTCAGAACAGCAAATTTTTTCCTAGGGAAAAAATTCACTGTTCCAAAATACATGCACACAACACAAGCACACCAAACAAACAGCAATCCACACACATACACCTAAAATCTTACTTGTAACCCTACACTAAACTGTACATATACCACTATCTACCCACTTACCTTGACCCAAACCCTGACCCTAAGGTCCGTCACTATCACACACACACACCTCACCCGCGCCCTAACCCTAACTCACCTAACCTGCCCTAACCCTCACATCCACACAATCACACACTTACCTGAACCCGACCCGTAACTTTCCACCACAGTGCTGAAAATAGTGAAGCGACAGGAATGGACAACCGAATTCTTTCACTAGGAAAGAATTCAGTTTTCTGTCACTTTGCTATTTTCAGCTTTCGCTGAATAGGGGTCGATATTAGAACATTTGAAGTTCTGAAACTTTGATGATCTAATATAGACCCTATATATACATATATGTAGATATATATATATATATATATTTATATATATATATATATATATATATGTGTGTGTGTGTGTGTGTGTGTGTGTGTGTGTACATATGAAGAGATGTACACATGGCCAAATATATGTTGCACTATACAGATGTGTATACAGACTATATGTATGGGTATACATGTGTATGTACATGTAGACATATATAGACCTATTATATGTATATAACCATATTGCTGTCATGTATAAACCTCACGGTTGTGTATACCCACCCAGATGTATCTTACCATATGTATCTGCTATGTGTACATTATGATAAAACAACATATGTGATGCAGCAGTCATATTAATAACAAGGACGACACAATTTAGGAAGTAAAGGCAATTGTTCAATACTACTCAGTTTGTGTATTGACAGCTATATTGGTAAAACAATAGCTGTTTTCACGGTGGTCATGGTGTAGTGGTTAAGTGCTGTGACTTTAGTGGACAGAGTCCTGGGTTCAAGAGCTGTTCATTTTGTTGCTGAGCAGAACAAGGGCTGTCAGATACAGAGTGGTTAAGGTAGTTTTGAGCAGCTTTAAGTGGGTGTGCATGGGTTTGCATGAAGATAAGTGGTAATAAGCTATGGGTAAACATATAAGCGCTTACACAGTGTAGGCTTCAGTTACCAGTGTGTAAATCAGCTCAGCTGTTATATTGCAGCAGTGTTGATACTTGCTAAGCATGGCTTAGCCCTGGTAACCAGGTCATACCACCCAGTCTGACAACATACCAGGGTACTGAAATCTGTAATATGTGTCTGTAATGCCATGTACAATACATGCACCTATGTGCTGTTTTTATAGTAGCAAGGGGTGTGAGTGTCATGTGTGGGGCAATGATGTATATGAGGCCTATACAGCACTGTTATCCATGTGAATGTGTTACATACAGGGGCATTAGGCCAGGGTATGTGCTGTCACACTGGCATGTAGTGTATCATGGTAGTACTACTGTTGACAGTACTTACCGAGGCAACAGCAGAGTGCTAAATGTAGTACTGACAACAAGCACACCTGCAGGCATAGCTGGACACTGAGGTCTCCATGTTTTATCCCTGGTGTGTGAGCTGTGTCACAGTATATACCCCTTACTGGGTAATGATCTGACATGTGGAATGTAACTGTAGACTACCGTCTGTACAGCACATGTTAGTGAGGGCTTCTAACATGTAGTTATGGCATACATATTGTTGTCAAACATGTATCTGTCAACACACTCATCCTACTGCATAGCTACTTGCCAAGTTGATGGCTGTCTGTCCCTGTACAGATGGGCAGATGGCAGGTGCCCAATTGGGATATGTACAGGCAACCTAAGCTTGATTGACACTGACATGTCTGCCCAACTGTGTAAGAACTGGCACATATAAGAGATGTCATCCTGTATGCACCAACAATCAGAACCTTGACTCCTAGAACTTGATGTAAAATCTTCTTTATTCGAAACAAAACTGGACCACAACGAAAACAGTAAAAACAGTAATGAACAACAGTACTAAGCGCTTTCACCCTTCCATGTTAGGGCATCATCAGAGTACAACTATATTAAACTAGAACGTCCCTTAAATACTATTGCTTTAATTACTTGATTAAGTCAATCAACACTCAATGATAAACGGTTTGTTCCGCATTAGCAATGAATGCCAAATACAAATAGACATACAAATAGAAACTAAAATAATGATAAAAACAATTTCCAAGAGTTTAAACTCAAATGTCACTTAATTATAAACTTTTGAATTTTTTTTGTTCATGCAACAAATCCTCACACTAACATAGACATATTGTATAAATTTGTTTTTATGTTTTAAAACAAATTTGAGTGAATTATATAATTATGAATTAACATACTAAGCATGTTTACAGTAATTATTAAATATTGAATGTAATAAATATGTATGTAAATAAAGTAGATAAAACTTGTTATTTAATTTTGTCTTTGTGTTACTAAACAAATTTGAGTAAATTTTATTGTTATATTACTAAACAAATTGGAGTAAATTGTACTGTAATTAATTAACATAGTAAACATGTTTATAGTAATTGTTAAATATAATAAATATGTAATAACTAAATAAGACGTGATAAAAATGGGAATAAGAAATTTTTTAAAACAGATTTATGACAAAAAGTTAAAATTGTTTAAAAATTATAAATTATACAGTTAATTCGTAAATCACTACTTAATTAAACTCTTTTGTGATGTATGTGTGGAGAATATATATAAAGATAAAAATTCTAAAAAAATATATATATATAAAACAATATATATAAAGTATATATGAAAAAAGTATACAAAACATTGTAGGTGTGTGGTTTGCTTCTAAATGATTTGTGATTTTAACTTCAATATACTTGTAATGGAAACTTGGTCGTTGATACCAGGCCACTTATTGGCGTTTAATCTTAATTGCCAAATACATTCTTTGGCTTCCAACAAAGTCTTGATATCGCCCCCATTATACAACTTAAATTGTGGTATTCTATCTATTACAAAAAATAAAAATTTATTGAAATTAACACACACCGTACTGTGAATATATAAGGCACTTGTGCTGTTTTTATAGTAGCAAGGGGTGTGAGTGTCATGTGTGGGGCAATGATGTATATGAGGCCTATACAGCACTGTTATCCATGTGAATGTGTTACATACAGGGGCATTAGGCCAGGGTATGTGCTGTCACACTGGCATGTAGTGTATCATGGTAGTACTACTGTTGACAGTACTTACCGAGGCAACAGCAGAGTGCTAAATGTAGTACTGACAACAAGCACACCTGCAGGCATAGCTGGACACTGAGGTCTCCATGTTTTATCCCTGGTGTGTGAGCTGTGTCACAGTATATACCCCTTACTGGGTAATGATCTGACATGTGGAATGTAACTGTAGACTACCGTCTGTACAGCACATGTTAGTGAGGGCTTCTAACATGTAGTTATGGCATACATATTGTTGTCAAACATGTATCTGTCAACACACTCATCCTACTGCATAGCTACTTGCCAAGTTGATGGCTGTCTGTCCCTGTACAGATGGGCAGATGGCAGGTGCCCAATTGGGATATGTACAGGCAACCTAAGCTTGATTGACACTGACATGTCTGCCCAACTGTGTAAGAACTGGCACATATAAGAGATGTCATCCTGTATGCACCACATGCCAAAGGAACCTCCACTACACTACCACAGTCAACAGAACATGCTTAGGTTCAGGTTTCCATAAAAGGTGCTAACCATGTGTTGTAATGCATGTTGCATACATGTCAACTTGATCACCTGAGTGGCCATGTGCAGGAGGCACCTGGAGTATTGGCTGATGTATATCATTCTCACCCTGAGGGTCACCACAGTAGTATCTTTTGATAGATTGCCTGCTGCCACCTGGCAGGTGGCAGGATACCACTGCACACTCAACCCCTACACAACCCATCTCACCTTGGACAATAGCTAGGTACACAGCTACATGTTAAAAAGTAGAACAGCAACAACTTGCAGAAAAATAGCAAGAACAGTGTACTCCAAAAACACTCGAAGCCGATAATATCCACAAATAGCACACTTTATTCACTAAAAATCCCTGTGACCACCTTCATTAATGCATCCCAGTACTGACACATGTGTAGGTGTGCATTACTGGGTATAGCAGTGTCTGTGTGTTAGCACACCTGTACGTGGGAATTCCATGAGGGCCTTCACAACCAATGTAACACCCATTGTCATAGTGAGTGGTGGCTGCTGCTGTATGTAACATTACATGTACACTGTTAAGCTCCTCCCCATACCAGCTACACGAGTCTTGCAGTACCAGCACAACAGTGTTTTACAGATGGGTTGATATGCATGGGATACCCATTGTGTTCTGGCATGTGTGTGTGTACCTGTGTATGTCCGTATATCTGTAGGGTACAGCATTCCAAAGCCACATACTCCTATTACAATACCCATTGCCACACAGTAGTACAGATAGTGTTGTTGCTGCCCATAGGTGAGGCATGACAATCCAACACCCTAGTACATGTGTGGCTTGTGCATTAGATACATATCCCTGTAGTACCACTGTTGGGGTATACTATGGGTTGTATTGCAGTCGCTGCCAATGTGTGATGGTGGGTATGGCAGAGTGTCATCATCTGTTTCAGGGAGTACAATATCCACTGGGTGATGTGGGTGGTGTGTACATTGTCATTACACCAAGGTATACCCAGTATATGTCCCATGTACCGCATTATGGTTACCACTGTCACCATCAACCATACAGGTAAATGATACCACAATCCAGGCCAGTTATGCATGTGCTGTGTGCAGTCTACCTGTAACACATTGGACACACGGTCAAGTTAGTTAGCAGCAATAGGCCCTGGTATCTCAGATGTGTGTCTGCCTGTTATGTGTCTGTTAATGTGTATATGAAGGTATGTCACACTACATATTGTCCATATACACCCATTACATCCCCCATTAACATACTGTACATGTCTGGGGACGTTCTGCATGTAACATGTAACCTGGGACACACCTCACCCTAAACTCTGTGTGGTGTGTGCAGTGTAAGCCACATACTTCCGTATCACTACATAGCTGGGTAGGGGTCTAGTCCCAGTGTTGCTAAGTAACAGTGTGCGTGTATGTGGATGGGTCTACATCAGTCTGCAGGGTATACACCCCTCAGCGGGTCACCTGTCCATGTGCCACATACAATAACTCTTTTAGTAACCTGTGACATGTGTTCAACAGTACCCCTCATATGTCACAGCCAAGGTGTCACCACAGTGCCACACTCCATTGTGGAATATGACTGCAGACCATCCTCATGCTGACACATGTACACCTACAACACAAATGGATAACATTATGGAGACCACAACCAACCAGTGTTACTAACAGCTATAATGCATCATTGCTGGATGGCTATGCTACCTGCCATATATGCATTACACTTTACTCCTTACAACATGTTACACTGCAGTACTGTGGTACTCTGTAGTACATTCACCATGTGCATCAGAACCATATTAGCCTGTCCCTGCATTGATGGTATGGATGACAGGATTGTGGCACAGGTTACATCATATGCACAGAGCATCCTTGTGCTGACATATGTACACCTGCAACACAAATGAATAACATTATAGAGACTACACCCAACCAGTGTTACTAACAGCTATAATGCATCATTGCTGGATGGCTACACTACCTGCTATATATGCATTACACTTTAATCCTTACAACATGTTACAACACAGTGCTATGGTACACAGTAGTGCAGTCACTGTATGCATCAGAACCATATTAGCCTATACCTGCATTGATGATATGGATGACAGGGATGTGGCACAGGTATCATCATGTGCACAGGGTGTGATATTGGTTTGCCAGAGGCCGAGGGTGGGCCATACATTTGACACCATGTGTGTGGGTGAGGGGTGTACTGTGGTGAGCTGGGCGTTGTGCTGTGGTGTGTAGGTATAGGATTGCCCTAGGTGTGTTTGTATAGTGTGTGGATATGCATGCACTCAGTTCTGTCATGTGGCTGCCTTACACAGGTGTTTATGGACAGTTGCAGACCATACCTGGCAGACTGTGCAGTCCACTGCCTCTGGCCAAGGACACATGGACTGTGCCTGCCAGGGGTTCTATGAGCACATCCAGGTACAGGCCTTGATATGCTACTCTCACCTGCTGATGACAAATGTCCATTGGTATCAGACCCCTGCTGGGACTGGCTAGGACCATGTGCACATGGCCTGCTGTGGTGTGGTGTGGACACCATGCTCCTGCACTGCTGGGGCTGGTACTGCCACTACAGGATCCCCTTGGTGTTCTAGCACGTCCACGTTGACTGCCAGCTGTTGGTATTGCTGGCCTACGTCCACGCAGCCGTCGCCACACTCCCACCACACATTCAAGCATAGACAAACCATGATCGATGAGGGCCATCATCTCACCTAACCGTCTATCCATGAACTCAATTAACACATGGATGGCACTTGCCTGTTCACAGGCATTGTCACTTGCAGATGTAAAAGCAGCCCTCTGCAGCCTCTGGCCCTGTCTGGTGTAATGTTCTATACATGCCTGCACCTCCACGACACCCTGAAACATGCACCTGCTGGTACCAGCTATGTTGCCTCTGACAGGGGTATGATGTCCAGCGACCCTACCATGAACACCCTGGGACATCTGCCAATGTGGTGCCCTGCCAGACATCTGGCTATGCCTGCTGAGACCAGACACAGTAGGCATGGTTATCACACTTCCCTGTGCACAGCCACCAAACGCCAGCTGTCTCTCCGCTATGGCCACTGGTGATGGGGTATGTATAGGCACTGAAACTGTGTGCGGGGGTGGGGTGTTTAAAAGGGTAATGTCAAATGATGGTGCTTTTTCAGCCCCTGACAACCCCACCTGTGCTTCAACAGTACTATCATCATCTTTGGTGTCAGTATGGACACCAACATCAGATTACATGCAGGAGGGACCCTGAACCACCTCGCCACCTGTGCAGGAAACAATAAACACACTTTAAAACCTGTACAGCATTGCCTAACAGTACACACACACATTCACACACACACACACACACACACACACACACACACACACACACACACCACCGTAATACCTACCTGTCCGTGATTTTACAGAGAGTCACACATATATTTACATGTGGTCCCCATGCTACATCACACTTGGTAACATACACATATTGATACCACTCATTAACATATCAGTCCTTTAAATGCCTAGACAAGTGAGCACAACACAAGACCTGTTACTACATTACCTGCCTGACCTGTTTGTAGCGGTGTTAGATGGCCTCACTGCTGTCATTCAGTGTTCACCCTACATATGTCTGGACATCATGAGCATGGCCCCTATATGTGTGGGCTACTATGTTCACTCCATAATATCACGCATTGGTGTGTATTGCTCAGTATATGCCAGATATGCTGCTCAATCAGCTTATCATGTGACAACTGTAATTTATGGATACACTCCCTGGTATTGACTAGTACTTCCCCAATGCATCTGTAGAGCTGCATACATGGGTTGTAGGTCACCTCTCTGCTGAATGCAATATTAAGGGTATACCTGGTGCCTACCTTCCCTCTCAATGCCTGTTCCATGCTGCAGACCTTATTATACTATCAGCTGTCCTGTGATTACATGCATGACAAGTATTCCTGGTCTGTAATGTGGTAGTTCATGTATATATACATGTACTGCATGGTCCCAAAGGGAGGTACTGCTGTATGGACATCCCACAATCACACATGTGCATACATGGTCACCCACACAAACACAGACACATGCACACACGCATCCTACATGCATCAACCTCCTTCCAATTCACCAGAGTGACCCTACAGACAATATAACCACAGGATGTTCACACACACACATACACACACACACACACACACACACACACACACACAGGTGATGTTGCACAATGATGGTACACACAGTCTTCCTATTACCCATCTGTCAACATGCAGAACATATGGTATGCAACAGCATGCAGTGTAGCTATAGTCAATCCATGCTAGTAACAGTATACATGTGTGTGATGCATGTGCTGTGTACTAGATGATGCCCCTTCCCCTGGATACTACTGCACCCATGTACACAGTATTGCTGTGCACCTGTTCTGTACCCTGCCATGTACTATGCATCACACCTCACAGGTGTACAACGCATTGTGGAATGTGTAGTACTGTGACAGTTATGTCTGCTTTAATGCTCACAGCCCCTATGTTTTTCAGCAACACATACCTGGAATGATATATGAACAGATGTAATTTGTGAATGCCTGATGTCTGATGTACAGCTCTCAACAGCAGCGGACCATGTATGACTAATCCAATATTCTTACACTAGCAACCATCAGAGCATACCATGATGATGGGGGGTGTACACACCCTTCTTGATATGCCACACCCATCCATGATCTGCATTGGGACCACATCACTGTATGTCTTAACAGTACATGAGCCCGATATGTGACATATGTCCTGTACTTTCACATGCAGTATCCATGGAATGTGTTAGGTGTATGGATGCTGACCAGGATGCATACACTCCATGTGGGCATATGTGTGCTGTGACGGTTTGTCTCACCTCTTGTTGTGTGTACTACAGCAGTCACTACTCCTGGCAGGGGTATACCAGCATGGGCCATCTGCAATTGCCAGTGTATGTTCAGTCTGCCCTACACATGTCCCCCCAATCTGCATGATTGCAAGGTCTACCTCATGCGCACATCCCTTGGTGTTCACACACTGACATCACTATTGCTGTGGGGATAGGGTTAAGTCTGCCACAGGTCCTGAACCTGACTATGTGCAGATACAGCCATTCTTAGCATCCTTAGGATCCCTGCTGCAGTGAACTGGTGTGTCATGCTGACACCCCTCCTCCTTCAGCCTTTTTGCAGATGCATGACAATTAAGCCCTACACATGTGTCACTTTGCAGTGTCCCATACACTGAACACCACATGTTACAGCCTAGTCTTAGCTGATAATGTAGACTACTGTAATGCCTTATGCCATAGTATATCTCTGCAGCAGTTGCCATTGTCCTACAGGTATATACACTGGTGTTGCACTGTATATGGGTGTTGTTCCAAACATGTCCCTACTGTAGGCCATGTCGCCCAACATTATGTTACTCCCTGTGGACATATTCTGCAATAACAGGATGTTAGTTATCATGCAGATGTCTGACATACCCTTCCAATACCTCATCATGGTCACCCCTTTGATGCCATGCATTTTACAGTAACAGTACGTGCACATGTACAGCATGCATTCTGTGTAAGTGTGTTAGATGTGTGCATGAAATATACCATCGCCATTACATGCCTGGTGTTTTGGCAAGTATCTACATAAACCATACTTACCAGCTACAGGCTGCTGCCTTGGTGGTATCCCTGAGGGACCTACATAGGAGGGTGAGAGATGCAATATCAGTGGCCACACCTGTGACAGTGCTACAGGATGGGTGCAATATTACAATACATCAATGGTACATTTCCACAATACAACCACATATGCACATCTGTTTATCATTACTATTCAGCAACACAATATATCTATGACATGTCAGATATGCATGATCTACCTGTACCGATGCAGATGTATACACAACAGTGGTCTACTGATGTGCCCTGTGGCCTTACCTGCATGCTCCTTGCTGGTGTGTGGGTTGAAACCACCTCCACAAAGGTGTCAGGCGGTTGGTGGCTGGCTGGACGGGCAGGTGCCACGAGGCTGGCCAGGAGCTCCTCCATGCCTGTTGGGGGTGATGGATGGCATGGCCTCCCCTGTGGAGAGGTGATCCCCTGGATTGCAGAAGCACACTGACGGGCATTGCAAAGCAGGTCAGAACAATGATGCCGGACCTGCTCATAACTGCAGTTGTGCAGTCTAACATCATTGACCCTGTGAACTAGGATGTTCCACAGGGTGGTTCGCTCCTGCTGCTCATGGGTGGCCTGGCCAAACAGGACAGGGTAGTGCTTGATTAAATAGGTGAGCAGTACTTCATTTTCGGCAGGTGAATAAGATGGTAGCCATGCATGTGACATCTTGGCTGAAAGACATAAAGATGGAAACAGGTCTGAGCAACTCATACAGCAAGGTTACCACAGTTCTTAATACACATCTATGTCACCCCTCCACCATATCAGCGGCAACAAACTGTACACACAACTCATTAGGTATGGCTACAGCTTACCTACCAGTGGGACAGATATTGTATTGTACCAAACTTTGTGCTATTTGTTTGTAGCCATGTTCCCTGTTTGGACACTATCATTGCTGGCCTGTTATAGACTACTCACCTGCATGCCATTGTCAGGGCCTCTATGGTTCCATATATGCATGTGGTATGGCTGCTTTGTTATTGCTGCACATCTGACATTCTGTGTTATTGGGGTTATTTATGCATGCTGTTGGACATGTTCCAGGATTGTGTAGACTATTACTACCAACATATGTTCTATAACAGTGGCACAATAGCATGTATATTTACTATTGCCCAGCAGAACCCCCTCTCTAAGCCCATCTGCCCATGTTACCCAGCCACATCACATGTGTGTCCCACCCTGGGGCCTCCTCATGTACTGGTCCAGCAATATCATCATATGGAACCAACCCAGGGGATGTCGTCCACCCTGGGGGCAGACACAGACATGTTCCTGTCCCCTGAGGTCAGGTCCAGAGTCTGTTCCATAACAGGCTCCACAGACACATGTGGGATGTGCTGCATTACTCTGAGACACCCAGTACACATTCACAGGGCTGAAATGCTCCTCCTGCTCAGCCTCCAGGCCAAGCACCTTCAGGACATGGACTGTTGTTGTGAGTAACAGTATGTGGGAGGCTTGTTCCCATTGTGTCCATATTGGGGCCCATGGGGCATCCACATCACAGACCACACACACCATCCAGGGTGTTTACCCACCACATGTGTCACATGCCACACCTGTAGACTGTCCTCTATATTTACCAACCTTGACCACCTCCACAACTATAGCTGCCATACTTCCCCATATTCCCATTCCATACTTCACAGACAAAGGCAATGTGGTCCCAACAAGGGGGTTCACATGTGACATACCTGTCCATGTTGCACACACTGCCAGCTATAGATATCTGTGTGTATTGCTATGTGAGATGTTTCCTCTCACATCACATGCAGCACTGTGGTAGTAATATAGGGGACATGTATTTACATACATATATGTTTGTGTGCGTGTTTGTATACATGTAGACATGTGCATGTAGGTATATATATATATATATATATATATATATATATATATATATATATATATATATATATATATATATATATATATATATAGTTTTATATATTATTTATGTGTAAATATGTACACATATGCACACCTATATGTGGGGTACATTAAGACATCAGATCCACAATCTCACAACATCTTCCTGCACAGCTGCACTGTTCTGCCTTGCTACAACACAGACAGGTGCCTCATATGGACACAGCCTGACATTAGGGGGTATATAGATTGTAGATAATCCTATTACACACCTATGGCATTCCTGCATGCTACATTACAGATTAGCCTGAGTATCCTGCAAGGGGTGGGCTGTGGATCCCATGTGTTCATCATAGTAGCATTACTTCCACCACTAGCTATTGGCCACGTAATATACATACTTCACATTACACAAAACACACTATGATGGCTTACATCTTGTCAGTCAGTGCTGATTTGCACAGCTGAATGCTATGGCCCACTACCCACAGGGACAGACACTATTGTCCATAGCAGTTGTTCAGTTGGATATCATTACAACAACATCTGCTGGCACATATAAATCATTCCACATTATCTATCCCATTATTATGGACCACGTACTACATTCAATTACATGCATATATACTTCACATTCCTGATGTCTGTTCTAGATAGTTTGCTGGATGTACATTTCTCTCTCCTTTGAATAGATTGCAGCATGAATTTTGTAGGTGATGCACATGATCAGGTGATGGCCTCTGCACCAACCAGTATCCTCCAGTTGCTACCTGCATGCAGCTTGCTGTGTAGTACTTCCAATTACCATTGTCATGGCAACCACCTACTATAAATTCCTACATCATTTGGGCATGGTCCCTTTACCTTTCCTGTATGATGGACATCCTTCCTGTATGTGGGCATCAGTATTGCAGACAGCAGGTAGCAATACCTCTTACAGGAGAACCTGCACACTCAGGCCAGCTACATGTCTGTAGGAGGTTCCAGAACTACAAACAGAGTGTGAGTAGAGTTGCATGCATTGTATAGCACTGGTGTTGCAGGGTTTGTGTGTACATACTAGTTTAACTTGGAATACAGTCTGTCTGCGTAGCTATCAACTGTGGGCTTATCATCTTGATGGCCAAAGGTGTGCCTATTATGTTTTTTCTGTCCATTACAGATATATGTCAGATATATCACTGGCAGTGTGTGTGTTGAGTGCTATCAGTACATGGTTACATCCGTTTCTGTTTCTAACTTCATATTCCTGACTAAGGGTATGTTTCAGACTATCCTGTAACATCAGCGACTTGCTTAGTGTATGACAACAGTTTTACACATATGAGCCTGTGTTCCAGCCTCTGTCCTCCACCTACATACCAGGCTTTGCACATATGACATGCTGTCAGGGGTTGTTCTGTAGTGGGCTGTGAGTATGTCATGCTGCCATTCCTGCCATCAGTCCACTGCTGTTGTGTCCCCCACACATACTGTGGGGTTGTGGCCATATATGTGTGGGATTCCCCTACACAATACATGTGCGCCTTTATGTACTCCAGAGGCCAGTGTATGTAACAGTGATATATGGCCTTGTATTATTTAGTCTGGGGGGGATGCACCATAACTAACCTAGGCTGTTACAATATGTGGGGGCATCAGGGGTAAGCTGCCTTAAGGTATCGGGATGTAAATTACCATACAATCCACCATGAGAAAATGCAGGCCTACTGCCTCCTGCCATACAGACTGTTCTGTTTGTCAGTGTGATTGTGATGGTGTCAGTTATGCCTTGTTATGTAACAGTTACATCCCATTGTGTCAACTGAGGTCTTTAGGGATTGTGTACAGAGTGTAGATAGAGGCTGCTGACCTATACATCTGCATTACTTACTGTTGATTGTTTGGTATTCTGTGGTCCAGTCTGTCTTTACTATTGTACTACTTGAAGGCCTCGGCCTGGACAGTAACACATGTAAACCTTTCCAGTATTAGTATAACCATTTCACAGTTGCATTACTCTGTTTATATGGATGTCAGTTTGTAAACAGCTATATGACATGGCATATACAACTGTAATAGTACACAAATAAAGCTTTCCTATGTATGCAAACCTGTGTGTGGTGTTATATTCTTTGACCTCTCTGTGGGTATATGTTGCAGGCAACTATTGTCATTTGTATGGGTGGCTCATACAGTGCCCATTTGGTAAGGTTGTAACTGTAGGCATAGTGGCTGTTCCATATTGTGGGCATATTCTACATATGTATCTTCCTATACATATTTCTGCATGTGTATGTATAGTTACATATATATATATATATATATATATATATATATATATATATATATATATATATATATATCTGTATCTGCATATATGTGTCTGTGTATATGTATCCTAGGGATGTTGATTGCTTCCACATTGTACATTCCCTATGGGAGCCAGACACTACTGCATTATATGTTACTGATACTAGTCTGACATCATACAGGTGGGATGGAGTACTGTTAACATCTTGTGCCCATGTCGTGTCAAGTCCTGGTTATGGGATCTGCAGCAGTTAAGAGTGTATTGCAGGGCAGATGTGTTTGGCTGTGGGGGGATACCTATTTGTACAAGACATATGTTGTTTGGGGCCTCTCAACCCCATTAACAGTGCATGTGGACATATATGTTTTTGTTATGTTCCCATTTTTATCTACAGATGTATGTCCGTATATACCTATATAGATATATATATATATCTGCTTATATATATATATATATATATATATATATATATATATATATATATATATATATATATATATATATTTGATTCCTAGGCTAGTTCTTGGCTGCTGTGCATCCCGGGTGCTCCACTGTCCATACTCACTCCTTGCAAACAGCCTGTCCTGCATTAGAATTAAGAACCTGCCCTACCTGATGATCTGGACTCTCTATTTTAAAACTTGCACCTGCTGTCTCTTCCTATCAAGCAATAGAGGCTTACCTCTCCCTGAATGTACCCTTTGAAGGAAGCAAGAAACCTTGCAAACAGCCTGTCCTGCATTAGAATTAAGAACCTGCCCTACCTGATGACCTGGACTCTCTATTTTAAAACTTGCACCTGCTGTCTCTTTCTATCAAGGAATAGAGGCTTACCTCTCCCTGAACGTACCCCCTGAAGAAAGCAAGAAACCTTGCAAACAGCCTGTCCTGCATTAGAATTAAAAACCTGCCCTACCTGATGACCTGGACTCCCTATTTCAAAACTTGCACCTGCTGTCTCTTCCATTCAAGGAATAGAGGCTTACCTCTCCCTGAACTTACCCCCTCAAGGAAGCAAGAAACCTTGCAAACAGCCTGTCCTGCATTAGAATTATGAACCTGCCCTACCTGATGACCTGGACTCTCTATTTTAAATCTTGCACCTGCTGTCTCATCCCATCAAGGAATAGAGGCTTACCTCTCCCTGAACTTACCCCCTCAAGGAAGCAAGAAACCTTGCAAACAGCCTGTCCTGCATTTGAATTAAGAACCTGCCCTACCTGACGACCTGCACTCTCTATTTTAAAACTTGCATCTGCTGTCTCTTCCAATCAAGGAATAGAGGCTTAACTCTCCCTGAAATTACCCCCTCAAGGAAGCAAGAAAGTATGTTATCTGTCAGATATAATGTTACTTTGTCTAAATAACTAATGTATATATAATTATTATCCTTCCCTGCCAGGACAGCCAGCAGCCTTACACCTTTTTTCTTTACTTCCTCCCCTTCCCCCTTCTTGGCTTCACTATTCCTTTCCCTACTGCCAGTTCTACTCCTTACCTTCCTTGTACCACTACCGCTGTATAGCTTTTGCCCACTAGATGGCACCCTTTTCCCCCTCTATATCTTTCCTACTGACTCACACTAGACATACTTAGGATCTGATTTTACACTACATATTTCATTGTAGACCCACTTTAACCTTCCATATTCACTACACCCCACTTAACTACCCTACCTACTCTGACCAGTAGTTAACCTATCACCTCCTTATCTACCTCCCCCTAAACTTACCTCTAATAGTCAGTATTCCACTGATTGTTTTTTACAGGTCCTCCTCCTTCTCTTGGCTCTTGCCGCTCCATTCGCCCTGCGGGCTCACTCCGCTCCCCTATCCTACCCCCAATTCCCACCAACCCCCAGTGTTCCTAAACTTATACTTCACTAACAACTCCCCCCTTTTTCTCATCCTATCACTATCCTCCTCATCACTAAGCCCCTCCCCTACCTCTATCATTCCTCATTAGTAATAATTAACTCTCTTTTGGCTACTCACTCACCTTTCCTCACCATTTACTGCACTACTTCCCAAATCAACTCCTATACAACCTCCACTAATTTCCTATTTGCATAATTTAACCCTGTTCAATCTCTTTCAGCACTCTCTCCTTTTTTTCTGCTTCATCTACTCACACAAATTACTCCTACCTCATTTCTACTTATTACAATGGCCCCAACACACAAAACTATTTTCACAAACATACTACTCTTAACTACCGCAATAGCCTCTCTTACAATACCTTATTCACTAACCTTCTTAGAAAAATCTTTCTCTTCCTGAACAAAACCATCACTTCCAGCAAACTTTACCATCTTCTTTCATCTACTCCCTTAGCCACAGTAACATAACCTGTACCTCTAACTATATACTACCAAAATATCACAGAGCAACCCACGTTACTTACTTCACTACCAAAAAGAATTTTAATAATTTCTACAAAATCCTTGCATTTCTACAATATCCCCAGCAACACCCCCTCCTAGACAGTGATATTCATCCAAACCCTGGCCTCAATACTGACTATACCAATTACCTAGACAATTTAACATTGCCTGTGATCTCTACATTACCTAAACCTCCTAATTCCCTCCTGATAGCTCACCTTAACATTCGAAGTATAAACAATAAAATTTCCCACCTTCATGCACTCCTAGAAGTGCACTCATTTGATATTCTCTGCCTTACAGAGACTTGGCTAAAACCATCTACTCTGGACCAGAAAATTACCCCTACTGGCTATAATATCCTTAGATGTGACAGTAAAACCAAAAAAGTGGAGGTATAGCCATTCTCTATAAATCTAATCTCCAAATTTCCCCCTTTAATGTGCTCCCATCATTAGATACAAAGTCTGAAATCCTGACTGCCAAACTCCAAATCAACAACTCCAAATCTACCTAATTTGCATGTATCTCCCCCTGGTAACAATACCAATACTCTTGAAAATTTACTTAGTTACCTCTCTACCCATCTACCCCAGGAGACCATTGTACTGGGTGACTTTAACATCGACTGGTCCACCTGCAGTTCCCCTAACCCTACTAATCACATAAATCTCTTCGGATTCTCACAGATAATAACCACTCCTACTAGAATCCACAAACCTAGCAGTAAGGAAACCACGCTTGACTGGATCCTTATTAATAGCCACCCTGAAACGTATACACCAGGAACCCTTCCTGATGATATCAGTGACCATATGCTTACCTACATTATTAGACAAAAAGTCCATATCCCAACTACTAATAATTTCAAAACCTACCTCTCTAAAAAATTCTTTAATCCAGACAGCTTCCTAAATGAACTACAAGCATGTGACTGGTCACCAATGACTCATCTTCAACTTGATGAAGCATTGACCTACTTTAACACCAAATTTCTTCAAATCCTAGATTACCATGCACCTTATCGCTCTTCTAGAATAAGAACCAGATCTGCCCCACAGCTCACAAAACAAACTAGGCAAAAGATGCTCCTCAGAAATAAATTCTGGGCTAAATGGAGAGCCACCAAATGTCCATCAGATCACCTCCACTTTAAACAGTTAAGAAGTGCCACCAAGAAATATATTCTTAGAGAAAAAAAAGACTTCTACCTTCACCTCCAACAAACCAGTCAGCAAACTCCACAAATATTTTGGTCAGGGATAAACAAACTTCTTCAGCTAGGCCACTCTACTACTAGTGCCCCTGCAGGATTCAACTAAAATAACTACAACCAGATTCCTGATGCCTTAATTAACTACTTTACAGAAGCCATTCTAACCCTAGCCAATTCTTTACCTCCTTTTACTGCTTCCCCACTAAATACCTCTAAGACTTCATCTCCTTCCTTTCAAATACAACCTGTACCTACATCTCTCATCTGTGAGCTCCTTCAAAAATTGAAACCTTGCACCCCTTCTGCTGACCATCTCCCAGCTGAATACCTACAAATTGCTGCAAAAGACATAGACTATCCCATCTCTATCATTATTAATAGAACTATCTCAGAAGGCAAAATCCCTACCATATGATAAGTATCCCACATCATCTCTCTACATAAAGGTGGATCATTTATTGATCTTTCTAACTTTCGGCCTATTGCCTTACTCTCCCCAATAGCTAAGATAATGGAAAAATGTATTCACAAACAACTACTTAACCACATTCTACAAAATAATCTACTGGCAAACTGCCAACATGGCTTCAGGCCATTCCATAGCACAATGCCTGCCCTGCTATCCTTCACCGACTCTATAAACAAAAATTGTAACAATAACTCTTTTTCCTCTGCGCTATTTATTGACCTGTCAAAAGCCTTTGATATGGGTAACCATAACTTACATCTAGACAAATTAAAAGCCAATTCTCTCGATCCACAAGCATTACAATGGTTTAGGTCTTATCTAGAAACAGACAGCAAGCAGTACTTTGGGATAACAATCTGTCTACCTTACTTCCAATAAATATTGGAGTACCCCAAGGCTCTATCTTAGGTCCCCTTCTTTTTTCCTTATTTATTAATGATCTGCACATAAACATTCCACAAGCCACCTGCATTCAATATGCAGATGACTCTATGTTAATCTGTACAGCTAAGAACATAGCCTCTCTCCAGTCCCTCACCCAAACTGTTTTCCATAATGTTGAAAATTAGTTTATGCAGCACTGCCTCCTCCTAAATCCCAAAAAAACAAAATTACTGCCTTTTACTCCAACTCATAAATCATCTCATCCATTCTTCTCAATAACCTCTAACAATGCTACCAACATAACCTCTGATACTACAACCCACCTACTAGGTGTAACAATTGATAATCGCCTCAACTACGATGACCACATTAACTCCACTATAAAGTCGGTAAATAAAAAACTTAGTACCCTCTAAATAATTAAACCCTTCCTTACCCCTTCTATCAGAAAAATTATTGCCCAGACCCACCTTATTTCAACCCTTTTCTATGCCTCTGCTATATATACTAACCTATCTAAAATCAACCTCTCCAAACTTTCCACCTGTTATAATAGCATAGCTAGATTCATCACTTGCTCCCCCTTTAAAACTCACCACTGCCTCAAACTCAAACAACTGGGATGGCTAGAATTACAGAACCATATACTTTGTCAACAATTACTTCTCACCCAAAAGATCCTATACTACCCTAACAACATCCCAATCCTCATTAATATGATTACACCATACAAAAATCTGGCTACACTATGCTCTGCTAACAAGCTCCTAGTTTCCTCTATTATCTTAGAACAAAGCTGGTGACTCACTTTTCTCAAACACAGCAGGTAAAAACTGGAATCAGCTTCCTTCTGAAATATCAACCCTTGCTTCTACGTCTCTATTTAAAAAAAACATCTGAAAGAACATCTTAAAACTCACTGGCTTTGTCCATGTGTGAACCCAGACTGATATCTCATTCCCCTTCCTGCTCTCACCCCTTTCTCTACTCCTCTAACTTATCCCTCTAATTCTAGTCACTACACTTTCTTTCATAGTATGAGGATAAAATAAAAGGGTGTTCTCACCTAATTGGGTCTTGCTCTAACTTACTATTGTGTTTATTATAATTTTTCTTTAGACCGATGTTGCCTCTGTACTGTGATTTTACATGTCTTTTTATATATTGTAAACTTTGTCACTGTTCATGCTTGAAGTTTTTTTCCCCGGGCCTCTAATGAAAATGGACATATATCCAGTTAGACTAGCCCAGTCAACAAATGTAAAATAAATAAATAATATATATATATAAATATATATATATATATATATATATATATATATATATATATATATATATATATATATATATATATATATATATATATATATATATATATATATGGGTCTACTTGAAAACACCAGCATGCCAAAACACCGACGACGGGAACACCGAGACCGGAAGATCGACAACTGAGATGACCGACAGTTTAAAAACTGATGCTGAGAACACCGTTGTGTTAAGGTAAGTGTGCAATAGTGACAGACTTTAGGATTAGGGGTGGGTTAAGTGAGTTAGGGTTTGGGCGCTGGTTAGGTGAGTGTGCGATAGTGACGGACCTTAGGGTTTGGGTTAAGGTTAGTGCATAGATAGTTGTGTATGTAAGGTTTAGTGTAGGTTTGTAAGGTTTTTGGTGTGCTTGTGTTGTGTGTGTGTTTTTCAGAAAAGGTATTTGTTTTGTTTTGTTGATTGTCAGGATTGTGGTTTGTCGGGCATGTGAAGTTTCGTGCTTTTAAACTGTCGTTTATCTCAGTTGTCGATCTTCCGGTCTCTGTTTTCTTGTCGTCGGTGTTTTGGCGTGTCGGTGTTTTCAAGTACACCCATACAGATATATATATATATATATATATATATATATATATATATATATATATATATATATATATATATACATATATAGATGTAGACATGCATATATGTGGGCTTCAGATATACTTGGGCTTCAGACCAGTTGTTTTACATTAATAAGGTTTGTGGTCTGCACTGTTGTGGCAGGACATGTAGCTTACATCCTTCTAAGTTGGGAAATGCTGACTGAAGGCTCAGTGTCTGTTATTCTAAAAGTGTATTAGTTCTGGTTTAAGCACTTGGGCTCCAGGACAGTTATTTTATATTAAGAAGGTTTGTGGTCTGCACTCTTGTGGGAGGAGACGCTAGATTCTACCTTTCTGATCTGGGAATTTCTGGTTAAAGGCTTACTGTGCCTTCTCATTTGAACTGTTTTGTTTGATATTGGTGCATCTCGTCTGCTTTAACATAGACTAGATTCAGTCCCGCTGAATCTGGATTAGTTTGTAAAACTTGAGCACTAATCCAGGCCATCTTTTTTGGAGAAGGTTCCCCTGCACCTACGTGGCAGGAGTGTGCGGTTAGAACTTGTCAGATTGAAGACTGCTGGAATATGGCTCAGTTTTGAGTTTTTTTACTGGTTAATTGGGTAATTTGTTTAAATCAATTTGCTCGTTTTCTATTGTTATATATAAAAAACAAAAAAATAAAAAAAATTGCACTTTATTCATCTGCTTTTACTGTAACTGTGTTTCTTCCCACTTTATTACCTTATTTTGCTTGTGCTTCTTCTTAAAAGTACTCAATTGTATTATTCTGCTGCAGTTATTACTGCTTGATAGCAGCCTGATTAAATTGTAACTGTTATTCTCTCTAAGCCTTTTTTTAAGCACTTGAGCTTCAAACCAGTTGTTTTACAGTAAGAAGGTTTGTGGACTGCATTGTTGTGGCAGGACAGGTAGCTTACATCCTTCTAAGTTGGGAATTGCTGATTGAAGGCTCTGTGTCTGTTATTCTAAAAATGCATTAGTTCTGGTTTAAGCACTTTGGCTTCAGGCCAGTTATTTTACAATAAGAAGGTTTGTAGTCTGTACTCTTGTGGGGGGAGAGGTTAGATTCTGCCCTTCTGAGCTGGGGATTTCTGGTTAAAGGTTTATTGTGCTTGCTTATTTGATCTGTTTCTTTCTGAAATGTGTGCGCCTTGTTTGCTGTAGCCCAACAGTTAGTAGTTTATTGGCCATTTTGGGCTAATTTCTATCTCTTTCATTTCCCTGCTATAAAAACCTCATCTGCGCGGTTTTGTGCCCCAGGCGGTGCCGGTTAGCTAGTGTTAAACTATTCACGGATCCACAAAGTCTGGTCTTCAATTTTTCCCTTGGAACTAGACAAACTTTCAACTTAAGCACTCAAACCATGAATTTCACACCCCAGCACTTTCTCAAAACTCATAGCAAGCACTAATTAACCCTAGCACTAGAATCCCTATACTGTCCAGAAGGAGAAGGCTCTCTATTCTTCCCTACCAGCTAATCAGTAAAACAGCTCACTTTACCTATTCAGGCATGTCCAAAATGCAGTTTCAGGTGTACTATCCAGTCCAACTGGTGAATCTGGGCATTTAGTGGCAATGTTACAACTGCCTCATGTACACAGGCAACCCTCTCCTCCTACCACTAAACACTAATATATGCAAGAGATGCAATTATACAGCCAGGAGGAGGCAAAGCTCTCTCAACCAAAGACTGGAACTGACAGTCAAGTGGAGAAGGAAAATACTTGCAAAACACCACCAGTCTCACATAGACCTAATAAACCAACACCAGCAAATAACACGCATAAATACGCAAAAACATACTCGGAGGCTCTAAATAAAAATCTGCAAAAGCAACAGAGAACTCCAAAGCAGACACCCAAGCAACCTCCACACCCCATCACAAACTATGAAACACATACTTCAGATAATCAGTGTGCCACACAATCACAGCTCTTAAGGCAAAATAACATACCCAACAAACTAGTAATAGGCGACTCTATAGTCAGGCACACTGATGTCCCACTAACTAGGCTGGACAAGGAGAAGGTTACAATTAGCTGCTTGCCGGGCACCAGGATCCACCACTTAACACAAGCACTCAGATGACTCCAGAACAAGTACAAATACAACTCTGTCATTGTCCATGTTGGTGTGAATGACCTGAGACGTATCTCCCTGGACTACATGAAAAGTGACATGGAAGAGCTCTCTGATCATGTAGCCCAGGCCGGTATGACCCTGACCCTGAGTAGCTTCTTGCCCTCACCAAGAATGATGCCACAGTATAAATAAAAAATGATCCATTTCAACAATTGGATAAGCTTCTGGTGTCATTCAAAGGAGATCCAGTATCTGTCCACTTGGGATGACATGCTCAATAAGCCACGTTACTTCACACGAGATGGCTTGCACCTGTCACCCTTAGGCTTTCGAATACTGGCCAAGGCTTTTCTCGTCTCCATAGTGCCATTTTTAGGCAAGGCTCAAAAGACAAACTCACCACCGTAAATAGCACAAGTAACCAAAAACTGAGGGTAATGCGACTAAACACCAGAAGTCTAAACCTCAAAATTCATGCACTCAAGGTACCCCTCAGTATGGAGAACATCAATATCTGTGCAGTAACAGAAACCTGGTTTAAGGCTCCCGAGAGCACCCCAGCACTACCAGTCTATAACTCATACCATACTTTTCAGCCACAGAACCCGGAACTTAACACAAAAGTGGGGGTGTACCCATATTCATCAAGGATACCCACACCTCCAGGTTAGTGGCACAGCACAATGCCTCAGAGATCATCCATGTGCAACTAACAACGGGCAAAACTGCAATTCAAATTGTAGCTTGCTACAGATCACCCATCATGATCTAGGACCCCCATTCTGCATTTCTGGAGACCCTAAAAAATATGAAGATCCTACCAAATGCCCTAATATTGGGTGATTTCAATTACCCAAACATTAACTGGGAGAACAACTCAAGTACTAACTCCCTTGCCCAACGCTTCCTAGAATTTATAAACTTGAACACCCTGGATCAACTAGTCAACACCACCACCAGAGGTGACAACATATTGGACCTGGTCATCACCAACATGGGCGACCAGTGTTCTACACCGGAGGTCAAACCCTCGCTGGTTAGATCAGACCATAGACTAATCACTCTGGATATCCACATTCCGTCCCCACCCCCAGTCAAGGAAACCACCATAAAAAACTTTTCAAAAGCAAACTTCACGTTACTTAAGATCAAGGTGGAAAGGTTCACAGCCCCCATGCTAAAGGACAACCCTGTCCAAGCTGCTGAAACTCTTACAAAGGCAATCTATGAGCACCTACAAGAATGCATAGATCGTGCTATCCCATGCAAAACCAAGACTCACTCCTTCAAGAAAAGGAAACCAGTCTGGTGGACCCCTGCCATAAACAAGCTATACAATAGAAGGAGGAAACTTGTGCAGAAAAGAGCAAATCCCAAGAAGGAAAGACATCCCTGATTAGTATCAGCAAGAAACTACAATCCCTCATAAAATCATCCAAGGCTAGCTTCGAAAGAAAAATTGCCAAGGAATCCAGTGGAAACTCTCAGATCTGCACTAAGTTAGTGCAGAATGGCATAAAATACACTGAACCAACTGATATTGCCAACATTCTGGCAGGCAGGTTTAGTGAAAACGTCACCCTCCTCTCACCCCCTAAAGGGCCCATAACCATACCAGAAGAATGTAGTACCCCGGCAATCACTGGCACACAGGTTAAAACAGCCCTATCCAAAACCAAAAATACAGCTTCAATGGGACCAGACAGTGTCCCAGGCTGTGCCTTACATGAGTTCCAAAATGAACTAAGCCCTAACCTAAACACACTGTTCAAACTCAGCCTCTCTACAGGATACATACCCATAGAGTGGTGCACAGCAACAGTTATTCCACTCCACAAAGGTGGAGCCACAATGGATCCCAGGAACTATTACCCTATAAGACTGACTAGCCTTGTCTGCAAGGCTATGGAGTGCATCATCATGGAATTCATTAACAGAGACATTGGGAACTGTCAAATATTGGACCCTACCCAGGTTGGCTTTGTTAAGGGCAGATCATGCCTCCTAAACCTGGTGGACGTCTTTGAGACAGTTACCAAGGCTTTAGATGAGGGAAAGGAGGTCCACACAGCCTACCTAGACCTCACAAAGGCTTTTGACACCATTCCCCATTCTGGTATTATAGACAAGCTCACCAGCCTGAACATAAACCCCTACATCACAAGATGGGGCTACCATTTGGCTCATGGATAAAACCCACACAGTGAGAGTTGCAGGCTCTAGGTCCGACTCTAAACCAGTTACAAGTGTCATCCCCCAGGGCTCAGTCCTGGGACCCCTCCTGTTTGGTATATACTTCTCAGAGGTACAGGCAAGCACAGGAGCACTATGGCTCACCAAGTTCCCAGACAACTGCAAACTGGGGACCATAATTGACTGTCCAGCTGATACAGACATCCTCCATAAGGGTCTCACTGAGACGGATACCTGGTGTCAAAATCATGGCCTCAAGCTGAATGCCAATAAGTGCATAGTCATCCCCTTTGGAAAAAACAAAGTACCTGTGAACTACCACACATGTGGAAGTCCCCTAAATACAGAAAATGTAATAAGGGATCTGGGGACCCAAATAGATAGTAATCTCTCCTTTGATAATCATATTGCCAAGGTGGTTAGAAAATCCTTCTATGTGGCCCACCTAATTACAAAAGGATTCACATCTAGAACAAAAGAGGTTATTGTGCCCCTCTACTCATCACTCATCAGACCCATCATAGAGTACAACACCCCATTTGGGATGTACCTTACAAGACACCTGTAACAGCTGGAAAGACCACAGACGTACCTCACCAAGAGGATTACTGGCCTCAAACATATGCCCTATGCAGCCTAAATGAAGAAACTCCAGCTATACTCGATTGCATACCACTTACTCAGAGGTGATTTCTGCCTGACATACAAGGCCATGTCCAACCCAGAATTGATGGACATGCTCCATCTAAAAAAAAAACAAATCCCCAAGAGCCACAGGTTCTAGGGATCTAAACTTCACCACAACGATAAATAGGACATGCTGGAGGGATAGATTCCTGTCCCAGAGACTCCCCATGCTTTGGAACATGATTCCAATCTACATTAGGCAGAGCCTTACTAACACTCTTCAAGAGAAACCTTGACGAGTGGATGGGAAACAGAAAATTTACTCCGGGGATCAATGTAGTGGCTCTGCGGGACAGAGGCACAGGGAACTAATGGCTCTGCTGGACTGAGGCACAGGGAACTAATCTAAAGGGGCAGCAAAAGCCAACACATTCTGGCTAGGCTTATAGATGCCCTCAGGCAGATAGCCTAGTACTTACCTATGAACCTATATATATATATATATATATATATATATATATATATATATATATATATATATATATATATATACACATATATAGATACGTTATATCTATATAGATATTAATATATATACACACACACATACATCTACATGTTGAAATACATTCCCTGTACTGCTGAATGCCTTGGCTGGATATGTTTGTGAAAACATCAGGGTTATGTATATCTGACATGGCTTAGTGGTAAACAACTTTGGCTATGGTGTGCGGGGTCCTGGGCTTGTGCCTTGCAGAGGCTGTTTATTTTATTTCTAGGCAGAACAAGGGCCATTGGATACAAAGTAATTAAGCCACTTTTGAGCAGTTGTAAGCGGGTTTGTGCAGGTTTTCGCAGAGGTAAGCACTGCTAACTTCCGGTTACAGTTTCTTATACTCAGTTAGCTTTTCAATTGCTTAACCTGTGTAGGTATTGCTTACCCCCACACAAACAGACTTAAATCCGCTTTCTGCTGCTTAAAAGTGCTTACTCCCACTTACCCCACTCTAATTTCTTTAACAGAAAAGAAAAAAAGGGTTGATAGGAAAGTGGTGAAAATGGGGCACAAAGAGGGGAAGACAGTAGGGAAAATAGCTAGGGATGTACAGGAAGGGTGTAGGGAATGTCCATTTCTTCTACAGCAACAGTTTTGCATATACACTGACTTTGGAGGTAGATTTGGACACTCAATCCCCTGAGAGACGGGTGAGGACAACAATAATATGTTGTGATGCCAATTAGACCAGATTACATGTGTCAAGTGGACACATGTGAGACATGGACAGCTATGTATGGGGCAAGATTTTTTTGGGGGAAGAGATTGCCCTTTTATTTCAAGGTGAGAGTGGGATGCTGGGGAGGGATAGTAGTTATATTTGGGGAGGTAGGTTGGGTAGGTTAACAGACAAGACAAACAAGACACATACAGGGGTGGTATATGACACATGTGGGGGGTAGACACCTTGATTGGGAGGAGTGTTGGGACATTGAAAGCCCATGAGCCCCCTAGTGGAAACAATGGGACTGAGATCCCCATCCATGGGCAGTGACCACTGCACCTTCACAGCCCCAAAGGTGGCTGTGCAGGGAGCTGAGTCACAGAGCCAGGCTGACCCTCTAGTTGTGACAGATGGCCCTCAAGCTGTTGTAGCAGATATCTGACCTCCTTGCAGAGCTTGCTATGCACCATGACCAGGACCTGGAGATGAGTGACAGGTTCCTGTCTGCGCCCGCTCCCAGGGGGAAATGAGCCCCATCCACTGAGGTGGTTCCACCCAAAGATGGTGCAGGACCAACAAACAAGGAGGTCCTGGATTGGGCCCCAGATGTGCTGGTGCCGACTGCCACAGCCAGCTGAGGTGGGACAGGTGGATCCATTGGGACCGGCCTTCCCAAATGTGCTATAGGGTTTAAATTTTATCATCATATGTGGGTTAGTAATAGCCAACACATTCCAGGGTTAGGTATAACAGCATGCATAGATATTCCCATTAACTCAGACACCAGATGCAGAACAGTTGCATAGCAAACGGAACACATGCATATATAGGACCAGAGTGGAAATAACAACAGCATGCAGGTACATTGATGGCACCATGCCACCAATGTTGGAATATTTCAATATAACACATGCATGGAAACATATTTTAAATAAATATCAACCAATAGGACATTATCAGAACAGTAAAGTCATTACATACCAGTTGAGGTGGGTATGTAATTTATTGTTGGAGATATGGTAGGGGTGAGAGAAAGATGTCAGTTAACAGCTAATATATTCCTGTGGTCCACATTACTTTCCTAGTCAGTGCTGTTATCTGCACCTTACAAGTATTACTACAGTACCCTACAGCCTTAGTTTGGACAGTGCTATGGCTGTCATCATCGTCATACATGAACTGGATTTACCTGTAGCATACACCTCTTACCTGGTATGCCTGTGGAGAAAATGTTTGTTAACACTAACTAACTGTTTTTACATATACTCACAGATTCCAGGTTGATGTTGTGCACATACCTGTCCATCTCTTTCTGCACAAACTCTGGGCATGTCTTGACCACATGCAGGTGAACCAGGACATATCTAGACTATTGCCCTCTTCAACCTTTAGCGATTTACCACACTCATACAGGCTTTCCTATACAGTTATATTATGTAGCACAGTGTGGATGACAGTGATCAGTGATACCTTATTATTCAAAGCAATGGCAATGTTCACAATTCCATACAATACCAGAGTAAACAGTAACAGTACAGTGTATCAAGCTTTTTTTTATCGGCATAGTGTTCGTGTCCGACGTACCTGTGGGAGCAATATTTGTTAGCACTACCTAAATGTTGGCACATGAAGTACCAGATTACACATTAGTATTATGCACATACATCTCACTCTGCTACTGTACACACTCTGACCGCAGCTTGACAACATAGGTGTGTAGATAGGACATACTTGGCTTATTACTCTCATAACAGTTTTGGATGTTGCTAGAGTGACAGGATGGCTCTCATAGATGTGTGACAATCAGTTGTATTCCCTGTTTGCTGCCTAGACATCTGAGATCATCCCACAGATTTCCCAGGGGGACAGGCAGCAGATATGGGCCCATATACTGGACATTCTGGTCTTATCTGTACAGTTGTGGGGTATGATTCTGTATTCAGCCTACTACCACTCCCAGGATTCAGACCATGGCTGTGTCTGCTACAACTTAAACACTGTCCATCAGAGTTGTGTGTGCTATATAGATATTGCTGCATATCTCCTATCTGCTTTCTGTCTTATAATTCTCCTGTGGTTTTGCATTCTGACCTTGTATTACAACACACATACAGGATTTCATAGACAGTTATATTTTGTAGGACAGTGTGTGTGACAGTGATGAGTAATACCTTATTATTCGGAGCAACTGCATCAGTCACAATGCCATACAATTCCAAAGTAAACAGTATCAGTACAGGGTATCATTCTTGTATTTTTGGGCACAGTGTTGGTATTTGACAGACTTGTGGGAGATATGTTTGTTAGCACTACCTGAATGTTGCCACACACAGTACCAGATTCCACATTACTATTATGCACATACATCTCACTCTGTTACTGTGCACATTCTGGCCACAGCTTGACAACATGGAGGTATAAATGGGACATATGTGTCTTCTTAGTCTCATAAGGTTTTGGGAAGTTGCTAGTGTGCCAGCTTTGTTCTCATAGATGTGTGTCAATCAGTTGTATTTCCTGTTTGCTGCCTATATGTCTGGGATAATCCCACTGATTTCCCAGGGGGACAGGTTGACAGGCAGCAGATATGCGCCACTTTATTTATTTATTTTATTTATTTATGTATTTATTTATTTATTGCAGTTGGTTTACCAGGATAGTCCATTGGGCCAAAATGAACCCGTTTTCAATGGAGTCCTGGGGAGAAAAGCTCCAAAAATGTAGGTACAGAATCAATCTATCTAGGTTATATCTATCAACAATTTAGGTACAGCAGGTTATTAATGATAATTATACAGATGCAAAAGATTAAAGCAAATAATTTCAAAATAGTACAGCAAACATTAGAAATAATACAGACTTGTGATGAAACATACTGAAGATACAGACTAACATTACTAATTGGACATTCTGGACATATCTGTACAGTTGTGAGGTATGACTCTGTATGCAGACTATTACCACTGCCAGGATTCGAACCATGGCTGTTAGTGCTAAAAATATAGCAGTTCACTTCTCAGTTGCATGTGCTATTCAGATTTTGTTGTCGGTATTTTCACTGTTTTTTATCTATGTGTCTCTCAGTTGTACTAATTGGCCTCTGGAGATTACACCAGTCATATACAGGCATTCCTACACATTCTATTTATGGTGCAGAGTGTGGGTAACAGTGCTTAATACAACAGTACTATTACGTGATTGCAAATCTACATTGCCATATGGTACCAGACTATACACATACAATCCAGCAGTTAGACTTTTATTGTCAGGCTATTACACTTTTATTTACATACAAATTATATGGCCTTCCATATTCTCCAGTGTATGCAGTACTTGTCTTAAACAATACACGTTTTATACAGGCAATTAATTTACTAATACTTTTAGATTTATTTCCTATGACAGTGCATGCAAGAGTATTACTGACCTGCCTCACATCGCAACCTCTCCAGGTATCTTCTGTGAGCCTACTAGTTTGTGGCCCACTCACTTGCAGCTGTGGAGGACATAACAGGAATATTTAGCCATACCTAAATATGATATACATGCGCTGGCAATTATTACACACATAGTGGAGTGATACTTACACACAGCTGGGACAGCCCCTACCATTCTAGCCTCTTGGATCCACTGCTCCAAGAGGTCCCCCTTACGTCACTTCAGGTCAACATAGCCTGACCTGCTCACCAGTTTGGGTATGCCAGTGGCGCTGGTGAAGTGATGGGTGAGACAGTCCCAGGCTTCCGCCTTGTATTGGGAATCCTGGTACTGGCCCTGCAGCAGTCTCTGCTCATGTTCATTGACAAGGAGTCCTGCCATGACTCTGGACTCCTGGATGCACCAGTGCTGCACCCAGAAGTGCACACCTTCTCCCCTTTCTGCCATAGTGTCTGCAAGGGGAAGCTACAACCAGTTATGAGATATAGTCCCACCTGTTGGGATTAAGTAGGGCCAATCTCTCACACTTTTCCATGATTGGCCAGTTTTTAAAAGGCTAGGTTATGGGAAAACCTGCTTACCTAAGGTTGTCATTGTTTAAAGGGGTATAACATTGGGAACATTGAGTTAGCTGGCCTACACATTGCTTATACCTTGTAAACTGGTCTGTGCAATAGTTAGTGTTGCTTACATTAGACTTTGCATTATATTTTCTTTTTCACATTGATTTCTTATTCATTACATCTTATATATATGCCTAGTATCCATGATTAATGTGTGCGCACACTGTATGGTGTCCTTGTGTTTTATTGGGGACTTCAACACTCTATTACAATTACACCTCACATCTGGGCTTACTTCTGTACTCCAGTTCACATATTTATGTTATGTAGTGGGTTATAGAACATATGACTGTATACTGATTCCTTTCACAGGTTCAGTTTGATTTTACTATAGTGAGGATATGTTTGGTGATACCTCATTCTTATGTATTGCTGTGATGGCTTGGTGGTTAACTACTGTGCCTAGAGTATATAGGATCCTAGGTTCAGGACCTGCAAGGTTGTTTATTTTGTTGCTGGGCAGAACAAGGGCCATTGGATACAGAGTGATTAAGGCACTTTTGAGCAGTTGTAAGTGGGTTTGTGCAGGTTTGCATGAGGGTAAGCAATGCTAACCTCTGTTTAAATATGCTTACAGAGAGTTAGCTTCAATATTGCTTAACCTGTGTGCTCATTGCTTACCCCCATGCAAAT
The DNA here is from genome assembly GCF_019279795.1 of Protopterus annectens. Classification (NCBI taxonomy): domain Eukaryota; kingdom Metazoa; phylum Chordata; order Ceratodontiformes; family Protopteridae; genus Protopterus; species Protopterus annectens. The sequence goes on along the minus strand of NC_056728.1, from coordinate 810,071,698 downwards.
GGGCTTAAACTCACTTACTAGTGCTTAAATATGCTTACTACTGCTTATTGGTGCTTACAAGTGCTTACTAGTGCTTACTCCCGCTTACAATTGCACTTATTTAGACAGTATATCTAATGGTTCTTGGGAAGGTGGGGGATTTGGAAGCTGTATGGAGTTATCATTCATTACACATTTTACCTTCCATTTCTATCCATGATTCCTGTGTACATATACTGTATGGGGAACATGTGCTTATCTGGGGATTTTGCAACATTATGACACTGACACCTCACATGTGCATTTAATGCACTACTCCAGTTCACAAATATATGTTATTTAGTGGGTTAATCAAAAAAAATATTGGTCATAACGTGATTTGCCATGGAAAATGGAATGTGCTGTAGTGGGCCTTGAACTGGGAATGCCTGCTTCTAAGGTGAATGTTCTGCCAACTACACTATTGCTATACTGCTTAATTTGCATATATCTTCCTTGTTATCCTCTTCAGCCATTTATGCTGCATTAACCATAGCTAAGAGATGAGCATACCCGCTCAACTACGGTTAGCTTTAATCAGATTCTTAATAAAAAAAAAAGCTTTGTTTATTTGATTTGCATTTACTATTGCTGTTGTTCACATGGGGGAATGTTGCTGGGGATATATGGGCACCTATGCGTGGTCTCGCTCATTTCTTTGGCCTTTTTGCAGTTCTTCATTGCGGGGGCATATATATTTTGAGAACTCTACTCTCAGACACGCCCCCTGTACTCTTACATGCTCCCTGTAAGATTAGGAGTTGAGGCACTGCGTCTTCATTAATATGCATGGCACGCTGCCATCCTGCTCCTAAAAGGCTGCTTCCATGCAGGACTAAGCTAGTCCTGTATGGAAGAATAGTAAATCTGGGGGCTGGTGTTGAGATTCAATCTTCCAGATAGTCAGGAACTTTAGACAGGTCTTACCCTATGTTCAAAAGCAGTGTGTCATCAGCATACCGGAGTACTTTTGTATGATAGGAATAGTGAGATATTTATTTTTTGAATAGGTCAAATACCAGTTGTCTGATGACTGTAACTGATCCTTGTGGCACTCCTTTATTGTCAGGCTTTAGGACTGATGTAGTGCATTCTTTTCCACCTTAACTGACTTGTATTAGCCAGTTGGCCAGAGTACCAGACTCTACCATGTATGAGAATTCCAGAGGTAGTTAGCCTATTGTAGCTGTCAACTGTTTTCATTATTGTTAGATTAACTGGCCTTTACTTTTATCCTGAAGTTTTAGTCAGCTACAATAAGTAGAATAACAGCAACATTTTCAGTTAGAATTTTTTTCTGTAATCAGTTTAAATGTAATGTTTTATTCTATTTTCTCTGTGCAACTGCAAAACTAAGGTATACATATAATCAGATGATATTTTGAAAAACAAAGTTTCATTTTGTTGATTTGTAAAAGCTTAGAATCATTATGAGTGTTGCTATTCACCTTTTTTAAAGGGAGGCTGTTTGGCTAGTAGCTATTATAATTTCATGATGCATGACTCATTTGAAAATCTTCAGTAATTCAGATTTTGGTATCAGATTAGTAATCTGATTGCTGGCAGCATTGTCAGTGAATACAGGGAATGAATATATGAAAAATGTACTGTCAATGAAATGTATCAGTAGCTCTCCTTGAAAACACTGAGAGAGAAAGAGAGTGTGTGTGTGTGTGCACGCATGTGTGTGTGAGTGCGCGCATGCGTGTGTGTGTGTGTGTGTGTGTGTGTGCATGTGTGTGTGTGTGTGTGAGTGTGTGTGTGTGTGTGTGTATGTGTGTATGTGCGCATCCGCATGCATGTGTATGTGTATATGTGTGTGTGTGTGTATGTGTGTGTGCGCGCACGTGTGTGAATGTGTGTTCATATGTGTTTGCACATGCGTGCATGCATGCGCGTGTGTGTGTATGTGTGTGTGTGTGTGTGTGTGTGTGTGTGTGTGTGTGTGTGTGTGTGTGTGTGTGTGTGCGCGTGCGTGTGTGTCTATGTGTGTGCATGTATGTATGTGCATGCATGTGTGTGTGTGTATGCGCGTGTACATGTGTGTGTGTGTGTGTGTGTGTGTGTGTGTGTGTGTGTGTGTGTGTGTGTGTGTGTGTGTGTGTGTACGTGTATGTATGACAAAATAGTTGGTGAAGTCTCAGTAACTGCTGGATTAATGGTACTGGGCTGAGTCTGAGGTGGGTAAAATCATGGAGATTCAGTCTTTAGAGCTGCTCTCCAGCTGGTGGAGTAAAGGTTATTTAGGTTTGACAGTTGTCAGTTATAACCTGGAGTTGTAGTATGCATTTATTATAAACTCCTAAGGCCAATCGCTCCACTTGTATACATACTATATACCAGTGATATGGATGTAGGGTCTCTAACTCCTGTACCTGACATTGTTTTGAGTTAACAGAATTCAAACTCCTTCTGTCCATCACATTTGTTAGTGGTAGAAATCAAATTCCATCTGTCCATCATAGTATTAGGTAATGGGGGCCATGATTTAAGAACTTTACCCCTGTTTCTGACAGTGTCATGCATTAATTTGTAAATATTGACAGTATTTAGCAAACCTAATGTAAGCTTGTTGAAATGTAAGAAAATTAACTACTTTTAGGAAAGGCATTTTGAAAAAAGCAACTGCTCTTTCAAAAAGAAATCATTTGGTATCTAACTAGTATCATAAGTTGGAATAATTGTCCGTACCCATAAAAAGATGAAAAGTATCTTATTTTTTAAACAACCTTCACACAACATTATTTTGTTTATACTTGTAGGGATCCCTGAGTGATAATATAAGATGTGGTTATTATGCTGGTGGGACACCTTCTACCCCATCCTGTGACACAATAGAATTTGTTAAGTGGAGAGCTTCAGACAGTAACAGTAAATTGGAGTGACCAGACTAGAAAAAGTAGTGACACCTGCTGTGTCAATAAACCTTAGAATTGATACTACAGTTGTGTTTTCTTCTGCTAGTCTCCAAAAAATATTATTGTCTTCTATTCAGGGAATGCCTATTATTCATTCACTAACTCCTAGCTCTGCCTTGTGACTTCTGTGTGCATTTATCACATTGCCTCACCCATCAACTTGAGAAAATCTCCTAACTTTAGTCCTGTGAACTTACACTTCTGTCAAGCATAACAGCAGTCACATTGGCCATTTAAGATGCATTTATCATGGCCTTTCCACACCTTTGTACTCAGTATTATAATTAGGAATTTGATAAGACACTCCATGGATGTAAGTGCATGTATGATGTTAAACAAGGCAGACTATTCCTCATCCCTGAAACTAAAGAGAAAAAAAATAATTTTCTACAAATGCTTTATGCCTAATTTTGCTGTTTTGTTTACCTGGTCTTATACCACATCTAATTAGCAATGTAGTCATATTTACAAAATATACCTCAGAACCCATTTGCAATATAGCCCTATTTACAAAAATACATCAGAACCCAAAAAGTTACTAAACTGCTACAGGATGCCAAATTTACATCATAAAACCAAAAGCATAGAAACTGAATGATGCCAGTACAGCACAGGCCAATATTCTCCTGATGTACATGCAATAACAGCCTTTCAATTGTTTATAGAATGTTATGAACCATTATTTCAGCTTGTACCACGGCTGTATGCCCTGTTGGATATTTTTAATTTCGCATTTAAGTTATATTTAGTTTTTTTTCATAAAGTATTACTGTTTCTAGCTTCAACTAATATTTGAAAAATAGGGGATCAGTATGACTAATACGACTTTTTAGAAATTATATATTTCAGAAATAATAAATATTATACATACATAGCTGTCTGATTACCATTTGCAGTTGCGTTTTGTTAATCATGTAAAAAAGAATTCATTTTTATTCTTTTTTTTTATTTTCTGGTAATTAAAAAATGTTACACAAACTTTGCAAATCCTGTCCCTAGTTCTGCTTATACCTATTTTAGTAACATGCATGATTCCAAATGTGTTAATTGGGACATATTTACAAAATGACTTATCTCACATTTTTCTTTCAAAGCTGATCATTGATCTATCATGAACTAAAATTGTTGATCATGCTGGTTTTGCTAGATGTAAAATATACCAGAAAGAAAAGCAGTGCAACAAATGTACTTAAATATTCTGGAAGACGGTAGAAAAAAAAGAAATTCCAAGCTATATAATCACAAATGTCAGTTAGCAGTGACAGAGATTAAGTGCATGGGATGTAAGCCTAATGCAAATGTCCACAATGAAGACAGATTTCAAACTAGATGCTATCAGAAAGATGTCCTAGTAAGCAACTGAGGCATTGAAAATTCCTTCATTCTAATAACTTAGCTTCCCAGGTTTATAAACAGTATCACTAAAGAGGTTCAAAGTTGAAGCTGTTAAATAAAATGTGGCATGGCTTTTGGTCACTGATTTATTTTACTTGACTTGAAGATTGTCACCTCACCAAAATGTCTGCTTCTATGCTATAGACTATAAAACATGTATCTGTTGGAGATTTGTAGGAGTGCTGCAATTGGAGTACTTTACCATTACTGCAGAATAACAAATGTGTTAAAATTAATGTCCTTAGAAGCAATTACTGTTTCTGTCTAAAGGTTTTAGTGAAAAGCTGAGTTCAGATTTTGAGAAATCCCAGTGAGTGACATTAAATTGCACTGTCACAGCAAAGTTAAAATAAATAGAGGTAACTTCCTAATGTAGAAATTCACATTTGAACAGAATGCTGCATAAGAAATCTACAAACAATTCCAAAGTCGCTGAACGTGCAGCAGAATGCAATGTGTACCAGAATGAGATGCTCAACCATTGCATTTAGGATTGTACAGAATATATAAATGACATATTAGCATACTGAGTCTAAGGAAATCTGATCTGAACCATGGTGCTTGTTTCTGAACCCAAAAACAAAGATGAGAGGGAATGAGAGTGCTTTTACAATATAACAAACAACATAACTTGTCAACAAAAGGGAACATTCATTTGCTACAATGTTAACAAAGAATGATTTCTGTGTGGTAACCCAGTGTTTTAAGAAAAGATATGGAAATTAAAGTTTTTGTCAGATAGATTCCATATGGAAATGACAGTTGTCTGTGGTCTTCCCTATCACTGAAGTGACCACACCTGGTTGGATTTTGGCCAGTGCTTTATTGAACAGGATACTCTTTATACATAATTGTGTATCAGTAAACCAAATTAGTTGCTTCTCTTTCATTTCTTTTATTTCAAAGATCACATTTGTAAATCTTTTATTCCTTTGGAAGTACTCTGTTTTGGGAGGGAGGTCCACAGGATGGGCCCAGTGATTCCCCTTCCTGTACACAACTGGCCTATTCTTGCCTTTATTGGGTGAAAGCCCTTTGGCCTATTCACTAACTGTTAGAAGTGGAAGTTGGGTGTTAGGGAGTGAGCTAGTCTGCGGATACTTAGGACTGTCCAATTTCCTCCCCTACATGCTTACTTCTACATATGTACAACATCCCAAAGCAAGGTGTGCATTGCTTGCAGTGCAGGCACATGAGTCTCTTCCTTATGCAGCAATACACATGCATTCCTGGAAGTGTCATCAATGCAGCAAGCCAAGCTGCCTTCCTCCTGCTAAGATGAATCTGCTGGCACTGACCACTCATTTCCATTTTCCCTATCCTAGACCCTTCAGCACCAGTACAACTACTCTAACATGGGTCATCTGGGGTGTGGTTCCTTAAAGCATGCTGGTCACGCTAGTCTTCCTTTCTCCCTGGAAGATGACTGCTGGCACTTGCTCAATGCTACCAATAAGGCAAAACAGATTAGGCATTTTGTAATAATTTCATTCCTTCCCCTTGACCTAATCCCAAGACCCACTTCCTCTTTCCTCTAGTTATCTAGCAACATAACACTTGACTAATTATCTACAGCTCTGGATATTTTGATCAGAAGCATCTTCCTGCAAATCACCTTTATCAACCACAGTTAATATTAGTAAAGAAGACAGGGTTAGCTGTTCAAAAGCTGAATCAATTATTTTGGAGAAATGAATCTTTATTGCTGAAATGACCTCTGCAACTTTATCCACAACAAGATTTCACTCCCATCTTGTTCATTATATTTGTAGTTTTCCTAATATTTGCTGAATGTTTCTCTCATTTATCTCTCAGACAAGACTGCCATGTTCAAAATTGGCAGTCAGAGAAGTTTTTTTTTTTTTTTTTTAAATAAAATGTTATCATATGAGTGCATCTGCTGTATGTTTGGTTATTTCCACCACTGTTACATGAATATTTATGCCAGTAAGATGACACATTAGCTACACCTCCCATACATCTCTGATATCTCTGCTCCTAAGATAAAAGCACATTTAAATGTGTAGTCCTGAATATCAGTGTCTAATTTATGATACTTATTCCCTGCATGTTCCTTTGTCATTAATTTTGACATGTTTTTCTGGAAACAGTCCTAGTGAGATAAAGTTCATTTAGTGGTAACAGCTTCTTAATAAGTGTGAAAATGTGTTTCCTCATTAGGACTTCATGCGGATAGTAACTGTGTACTGAGGTTACCATCTCTGTCCATTTATTTTCTTTATAATAAAGCACTGAGGATTTTATTCTTTACTCTTCTAAGAATTGAAAAGAGCTATTATAAACTTTGATCTATCTGCTGAATTTAGTAACTGTTTCTTTTATGGAATGCATGACTTTCAATAATACTTGTATAATTAAGGAAATATTTAAATGAAGCCACTGTATTGAAATCATTTGCACTTTCTCAAACAGCAAATAGTGTTAAGTTTTAGAAGCTACAAACGTCTGCACCGTCGTTCATCATTGATTTTAACAATGTGCTTGAATAACTGTTGGACCATTTTCTGTGCACAATCAGTTCATTTTCCTAGTGTTTAATGTTTCTCATTTTATCTCTCAGTTTATCACACCCTTCATTTATTCTAAATTCAATAATTTTTAACAGAGGTAATACGACGAATATACATTTTTGTAAGGCTTCTAGATCAAACTTGTCATTTATCACTAAGTACTAGTGTCATATCAGCCATGGTGGTGCAGCAGTTAGTGCTGTTTCCTTATAGCAAAAGGTTCCCTGGTTTGATTCTTGGCTGGAGCTTCTTGGGTGTGGAGTCTGCATGTCCTTCCTGTGGTCAAGTGAGGTTGAAAGACATGCAGAGAGATATGTGTGTGTATGTGTGTGCCTTCTGTGAAGGTTGTGCATCAGGCTAGGAACTCAATACCATAAAAATACCACTGCCAATCAATTTGCGGACCAGTGATCCACTATGGCAACCGCTAACCAGGAAAAGCCCAAAGACATTGTTTTTTTACTAGCGTCATGTAAATGTTTTTTTTTTTTTTTTTTATGCTGTTGCTAATTTCTCACTACTGTATATTCATCCTTTGACCTTTTATACTAAGTATTATGGATATAACTTAGATTAGATTATGAGCTGCACTCATTTTCTATTGCTTTCGTGTTAGGACATGAATAAAAGAGGCTTTGTGGGTTCTGTTCAAGCAGCTTTATTTTATACAAACACATCACTATCAAGGCTTATTGACTACAACTTAAGTAACTTATATATAAACTAACAAGTGCGATCATGCATGTTCACTCTCTGGCTGCTTCTACAAAATGGCAGTAGGGACTGCACGTTTGGAATTTATACATGCAGGCACATCCACACATGCTTCTTAAAGATATAGCACATACAGTTTACACTGTGATCTACATCCTCCTTCTTTGAAAACTAGATCATGTAATTTGTCATGAGATTATTTGGCATGCAGAAATCACAGGTAATCTATAGACATGCATTATACAATACTGAATACAGATGTATATACAATCAAGTTCACGTTGCTGTGTATTTCGCACTAGGCTTAGAAACTCACCCATATCTTGTGGCATAAAACTGGGAATTAAATTTAGCATCTGGGATAGTTTCTGCAAAATGGTTGACCTGTGGAATGTTCAAATCATTTTCTGGAAAAAAATCAGACTTTTGAACACATTCTGGTCTGGAAACAGTGTCTGATGCATTCTTTGATTTAGAGTTTGCATCACAGATACAATGTTGTTACTACAATGATAATGATTCTGGTACAGGAAGAAGATGTCTGCTATTCCTCCTATATTCCACACCCTCAGAATCTACCAAGAAGGATCTCGGCTTGGTACAGATGCTTGTAATCTGTCCTATTCGATCAAAACTTTTTGACATCTGGATTCATACCATCTCTCCTTCCCTCAACAGACAAAGTAATCTGTTCAGTCTGTAATAACTGTATTTCTGGATATTAAGCTTCTTAATCAATTGAGCCTTGATGGTTTTATTGTTCTTAGGTTTAGGCTGCAACAAACTTGAAGAAATAGGTAGCATAGTTCTAGTTTGTCTGGAAAGTAGTCTTTGAGCAGGTGAGCCAAGATCTTCATCACAGGGTATGTTTCTGAGATTAAGCAAATTTAAGAATACATTGGTATTGTCACGCTTTGACTTTTCAAATAATTGCTTTGCACTCTGAATTCTTTGCATACAAAACAGAAAATAAAGTGGTATTTAGTATTAGAGCTGCAACTTCTTCAACTGTGCGCATTGGATGTTACGGGCTCTTTAATCTTTGTTCAAACTTTTGGGTCAATGCATATTCTTATTTCATCTGAGACTTTCTTGTGAGTGGCTACCATGGACAACACCCATTCAGTTGGTTCTGTGACTGGACAAATCATACATTGCTACATCATTTTATCCAACTGAGCTTTAACTTTATCTTGCATTGTTATTGGAACTCTTCTTGCTGGTCTGACTATTGGAGTGACCTCTGGGGGCTAACTTCATGGAATACACAACTGGACGTTTGCCCAATTTGTCATCAAAAACATCAGCATGCTCTGAGAAAATGGCTTTGGAAAAAATGGAACTCATAACTGCACTCACATGATGAACTTCTTTAGCAAAAGAAAGCAGATTCATTCTTAAACTATCTTTGAGTTGTAATAAAGATTGCACTGGTCTTTGGATTGTGTAGAATAATAAGTTGTAACAATTCTTGGCCAGATAACATAAAAGTATTACTGAACCTTCAGTTTGAATTTCTTCACCTTCATAAGTAACAAACTTCACACTGTTGGTTACATTGAGTTGTTCATTAGTTCTCACTCTTGCAAATGTGTCTGTTGATATAACATTATACTTTGACCCAGTATCTACTTTGAGCTCTGTTGATTTTCCATTGATCTGGACAGTACAAACCACTTCACTCCTTGTTAATAAGTTTACTGCATCAACTCTTTCACCAGGCACTGATATACCACCTACATAGAAAGCTGACTGTTTAGGCTCTGCTTGATCAACTTGCTTTTTTGTGTGACCTTTCTTTACAAATGTGTGAGGCTTACTTGATTTTCAAAACTTTTGGAAATTATTCCATTTTTTATACTTGTAACATTGCTGACCAAATGCTAAGCACTTCTCTCTTTTAGACTCATGATTTGTACCACAATTGCTCCAGTTACTATAATAAAGCTAGATTTGGGTTTTGCTGATTCATGTTTGTGTTGCACTGAGCTGGGGCTGGAGCTTGCACCTTTCCTGAAACTTTCTAGAAAACCTTATGGCTTCTTTGGAAATCCTATAGCTGCGACATGCTTAGGCCTGTCTTTTTTTGTCATGTGTTGCATGCTATCTATGTTTGTGCTGATGCCAACTGAAACCATGCTCTTGTCACTCACAAGCATACTTGTATGTTTTTCTGTCACCTCGATTTGGCAAATCTCTATGGTTTTGCTCAATGCTAAATCTCTGTCACAAAGTAAAATATTTTTCATAGCAGCACTATTAATACCACATATAAGCCTGTCCTTTATCCGCTCATCTTTTAGATCACCAAACCGACACATCTTAGTTCTGTTTCTCAAGTCAGTTATATACGCTGCAAATGTTTCCCCTGGTTTCTGATCTCTAGTGTAAAACAAATGGCTCTCTAATGTAATATTTGTCTGGGGTTGCACATTTCTCTGAAGTTGTGCTCCAAACACTCGGGGTCTTCCCTTGATTCAGCTTGTACAACAATATGGTGGTCTGCACCTTCTCTTTCATACACTGCTGGTGCATACACAAATGAATGCTCTCTTTCTATGTCCTCAGACCCTGCTAGGTTTAGCAAAATGAATGCCCTGGTGCATGCATCTCTATATGGATAAGCTGCTTGTATGAAAATATCATACTCTTGCTCAAATATTTTCCAGTTCTCTGCAATATTCTGATCAAACACAAGTGGTAGGGGTTGTTCAAACCTGTCTGCCATATTAACACATACCAGAGAATGGTTATGCGAGTAAACATGAATATACACACATACACATATGCATATGTTTCTGACATGAACAGTACTTGTCCAATGCCTTCATGCTCTGAACTTATACTTTTTTTGGGCTTATCGGAAATATGAGAATGAACAAACTCGTAGTACTTTCAAATAACTGGACATTGTGAAATAAATTTCTCAGGCTTTTTGATACTTTGCTTGACTTTGAGAAATAACTTGTCGGACATTTTGATGCTGTCATGGGACAAGATCAGCTTATTAAAATGTATATTAATTTCAGTTTCATTAATGATGTATAATATGGTTGCTAAAAAGCAAATATAATTTGTATGTAGGGCTGGAAAAATTACAGCTTCATAAGATAGAGTATTGCTGTCTCTTAACTGCATTTTTTTAATATGTAAAAAAAAAAGTAAGTGTATGAAGTCGCAGCATGTTAGTTACTACAAAAGGAATTTGTTAGCCTGACTCCTCCAGGCTAGGAGTGCATTGCTGCTAGGAAAGGTTTGAAACATCCAAGGTCAGAAAGAAGACACCATGGAAGCAGGTGGATCATGTATAAAAAGGTGTTCACGTGAAGCCCGAGGCAAAAATCATGAAGGATGAGGACATTTGTAAAGTTTTCTATTAGTCAGAATCATTGAAAAGTAATAAAATTGCAAGACCAGTTTTGATAAGAAAATGTATAAAAGATGTAGTTTGTCTCTCTGCAGAGAGTCTGATTTATCAACCCCTATAAAGATTGTCTCCTAGTGCCATAGAAATAACATTTCTCTTTGCACATACTGAAGTGTTGTTCCTGACTGAAGCCATATGAGGTAAATTCTTAATGTTATTTATTTATGACTATAATAATTTGGTGCCGTGACTCAGATCTGAACTTTGGTATTGCTGCAGGGCAGTTCTAGAATAGGGCCCATCACAGATTTTATGTTAATTCCACACTGCTTTGTATGGAATAGTCAGAGACTCAGATGTGCAGCTATTCAGGGTGTGCAAACATACTAGCCTTGGCAGGGAAATTGTTTTGTAAGGGGAAAGGATTGGCTAGTATTTTTTTACTTTTTCTCTCTCTCTTTTAGGTGATTTTACCAAAATGTAGAATAAGTGCATAACTGTGTTTGTAGAACAAGTGTATGACTGTGTTTTTGTTTAACTGACTTGTTTGTAAGGTATGCAAGTAATAGTGGGAGGACCCCACAGCAAATGAGAATAGTAAATGCATGTGCACATACAGTAAAGGGCATATTAACATAAGGAGGCACCTTGTGTCGAGGGCAGTGCTTTTAGGATTGAAAGGTAAGATGTATGACAGCTGTTTTATTCTGTCAATGCATGAATGCATGAGAAAAAGAAAAGAAAAAGTTAAAAGTTAAAGATAAAGTTACAAGTTCATGAGCCCAACGCATGATTGGGACGTAGACTATATACTGTTAAAACAAATTCATGAGCCCACAGCATGATCAGGATGTAGAATATACAACAAGTTCATGAGCCCATAGCATAATTGGGATGTAGACTATATGCTGTTACAACAAATTCATGAGCCTACCGCATGATAGAACATATAGGTATGCATTATTAAAATAAATTCATGAGCCTAAGGCATGCTAGGAATTAACAGTGTGATTGTGTAGAAGTACCCTTAGAGGGTCTGAAAGAGTGGTCAGTTCTGGACACAGTACCTGTCCGCCCCGTTATAATGACCACAATGCTGGACCAGTAATGTTTGAGCTTGAACCGGGATGAAAGCAAGGGAGTGCTGTGGGAAAAGCCTGATCAAAACCTCTCCTCTGTTTCTGCACGCCGACAGACTTCCTACCCTTCCCTCCCCTCCTTGTATGATGTGTGGATTACTACAGTTATTTTCTGTTTTCAGAATTGCCAGGATACAGGAGTTGCAAGGTAAGCCTAACTTTTTTTTATTATTACTTATTTATAAAATAAGAAAAATGGGAGCAAACATAGGCAAGCAAGATGAATTCCCTGAAAAGGCATATTTTATGTATTTTAACTATGGGAAAGAAAGTTGTAAATATTTGCATGACTGGTTTCAGCTTACTAAAAATTGTTCTTTGTGGGGTATTTCCTTTAAATGGAACATATGATAAGACTAAATTGATGACATTGAAAGGTATTTTGGAAGAAAAGAAAAGCAAAGTTAGTGGGGAACAAATTACAGCATTTTATTCTTGGTACAGTGAAGTACTTAAAAGGGAAAAGGAGTCAGCATTAAGAGGGTTGCAGGATGTTAATAAGAAATTGTTGCAACAAGTAAAAGAGGTTCAAAAGGCAGTGCAGACTAATAAAAAGGGATCCCTTTATCCTGTCTTAGCAGGTTTGGAACAAACTGAGGATGGCCAAAAAGAAAAACTTCTGAAGAGGGTGATAATCCTTCAGTAGCTACTGCACCCCCATCCTCATATGCACCAGTACAGGTACCTACTGTACAAGACTCTGTTGTTTCTCAGACCACTACCTTTTGGTCTTCTGTCCATTGGACATCCAATTTGCATGATACTGGTACATCTCAGACTGGTTCCCCTGTTCAATCTTCATCTTCTGAACAGGCTACTGGAGTTGAGGGGAGTTTTTCATCCTATCCTTCTCAGATAGCTTCTACTTCCCCATCAGGGGCATTAGTATTTGACACTCCTGTAACTCACCATACACATTCATAGGACAGGGTACAACAGGAGATTACAACCTTTGAAGGGGATCTATTGGCACCTCTCAGGGAAATTTTGGGGGCTAACAATAGGGAACTTGTTCATCGTCCTTGGACCCCTGCTGATTTGCATTCTATGTCTAAAAATTTTCCAAATATTGGAGAAGATCCATTAAAATTCAATGAAGAATTAAAAACTATAATAGAATGTTACAATCCTACTTTGGTAGATTTAAATCAACTGCTGAGGGTAGTTACTTCAGATGAAATAAGAAAGCAGTTACTAGAAAAGGCTGAGATAACAGATTTCACTCTCACAGGGAATGCATTAACTGATAAATGAACAGCATTTTTAAACAAGATTATGGATGTGTGTCAAGTTAGGACTGACTGGTCTAAAATACAGGCATGTAAACAAAATAAAGGGGAAGACCCTGCAGACCATTTGAGTAACATTAAAACAGTATTTGCTAGACATTCAGGAATACCAGACCCAGAAGAATAAGCTAAGCCAGCTATTGCAGCAGCCTTTGTGCAGGATCTGCAAACCCCTGTGCAAAATCAAATAAAGCAAGTGCTCATAGACTGGCAAGGAAATGATTTACCCCGGGATTCAGGAAGCCATTTTTTCTGTGCAGGAACAGTGTAGCCACTCCTGCACGGAAAATGGCCACCGAGCAGTTCAGGATAGTGCCATTATCAAGTGCACGAGTGGGCCTACACTTTTCTAGCATGGAAAACTGTGCAGCATGCAAATCATATCATTTGCAGGTGAAAACCATGCAAATGAGGTGACTTAGTGATTCACCAAACTGCCCGAACTCTGTGTTACAACAGTGTCAGAGCAGAAATGTATTCAGTTAATAACCGAATACAGTTCTGCAATGACATAATGGAGGCATGAGAGCTCGTGAAAAAGCATGTATTATGTTCATTATTCATGGCAATGGCCAAATATAAGGCCAGTGGCATGAAAAATAGTTTCATTTTTATGAAAATTAAACTTTTTTTTGGCTGATCTCAGCCATTTAAGCATAGGGCAGCAGCAGTACGATCAATTTTAAGGTAAAATATGCATTTTGCCATTATAGTCTATGGCATGCAGAATGCAAACAATACTAGGGAGCACTGGTTGTCAATGGGAAAGGGTCTGTTTTAGTGCATTAACTAATGACCTACATGCTGGGGTATACAAATGAGAGGAATGTTACTGAATCACAAAATATTCTAAGTCCACACACTGCACCTAACCATGTAGGTACTAGAACAAGATCATGTAGGCAGGAGGGGCAACTAACAGGAAAAGGGGTGTGTAATGCTTGCTGTAAGCACATTGGAGCTCAGTGGCCAGTGTTTGCCCTTAGCTAAGCACAGCTAAGGAAAGGGATGTGTTAGCATTGTTTGCTTTGTTTAAATAGGAGTGTGAGGCATGCACCAGTTTTTAAACTAAAAAAAAAAAAAAAAAAAACCAGGAAACAGCAGCAGTGTTTACATTTGAGCACTGTGAACGTGCGGTGTGCCTTGGGTCGTAAACTAGGAGGAAACTAGTAAGGGAAAATAGCATTAGGAAAGCAATTAAGGAGAAATAGCATAGCTGGCAGGTGGAATGCATCTGAATCAGCCAATTACACAGGCAACAGCCCAGAACACACTATAAACTATGCAAACACTTTTTTGACTGTTTTTTTCCACAAACTCTACACCATATTGTACACAGATGGGGGATTTTTAACTGGCCAAACTAACTAAAAATGTTAGAGGCTGCTGCCGTTTTACTATATCAATATGTGCTAGAGGCTGAGGGTGGTGAGGAGTAGAATGCTGACAAGCAACCCACAGTGAAGAGGAGGAGAAGAGTGTACAGACCCAGGGTAACCTACCAGGGCCTACATGAGCTGGAGATAGTGGAGTGCTATAGGGTGGACAGGGACATTCTACAGCAAATCTCAAGCTGTGCCAGTCATGCCTCACACACAGAACTAACAGAGGGGAACCCATCACAGTAGATACCAAGGTATGTGTAGGCTTAAGAATACTAGCCAAAGTTACCTTCCGAAGACCAACTGGGGATATCATGGGGGTCTTACAGACATCAGTATCCAGGATACTCCACCATTTCCTGGATGCCATGACACCACATGCCAATGAGCACATATATTTTCCCCAACACCTGTGAGGTGTTGACCAAAAGTATGCATCTCTTCCACTGTATAGTAGAAAACCCTGAGGTAGTTGGTGCTATAGACTGCATGCACACCTGCATCAAAGCACCACCCAATGAGCGGGGTGAGACTTCCCCTCCATCAACTGCCAGGTTGGGTGCAATGCCCAGAACATTATCATGCAAGCGTGTGCTGGTGGCTCTGGAAGCTACCATGACTCCCACATCTGGCATTCCTCACAGCTGTATCAGGGGTTTGCCAGGGGGGGACATCCCATATGGCCATCAAGTGGGGGATGCTGGCTATGCACTGTAGCCGTGACTGATGATACCCATCAGAAAAGCACACACACCCAAACAAGAATGCCATAATGAGGCACACGCACAAACCAGGATCATTGTAGAGTGAGTGTTTGGGATGCTCAATCACAGTTCTGCTGCCTTGACATATACAGTGGAGCCTTGCAGTACTCCCCAGCTACATGTGTAGAAATGTGTTAGTTTGTGTCATGCTACACAACATGACCCCATGGAAACAGCTGCAGCAGGAACAGCATGGGGAGGGGCCACACAGCCCACCACCATTGCCAAGGCCAACACAGGCACAGAGGTACTCAGAGGAGGAACTTCCGGAGCTGCCCCTGTAAGCAGATGAAGGAGTGCCCAGTATGCCCTGTCCTTGGCAAAGAGGCAATGCATAGCACACACTGACACTGTCAGGACCCAGGGACTGATAGCTCTCTCTGACTCGCACATACAGTAAAATGGATGCGAACCATGACACAACATGTGCTTTACCGTGTATAGGGAGTGTACTATGTGCACCTGACACAGTCAGGCCTCCAGCACCATCCTCAATACTGACCCAGCAAGAAGGTAAGTCACTCTTCCTATCAATTAGTGAATGGAGTAGTATGTTCTGATAGTTGTATGTATGTTATGGATGCAAGCATGCAAGGGAACTTGGTGGCTGAATGGGATAGTAGCAGACAGCGGAAAGCTATATGAGACAGCAGGAAATCCATAACAAATACTGGCGTCAACATACTAGGCAGTAATACACAAGGTGACAACTCCCACCGCAGTACATGTTGTGGCCCAAATAACTGTGGGTGTCCATAGGTCACACACATCGATGTCAGTGAGGGTCACATACCCACCACCAGCCTCATCCAGCAGGACAGGTGTAGATGACCATAAAGAAAAAATGGGCTAAGGCCTCCAAATGATGGAAATGGTAAACAGCCCCCCCTCCAGACCCACACAGACATACTACAACAGGTCTGGCAGTTGCATTCTAGTTCTGAAGGGTAAGAAGTCTGAAAATGTGTACTCTACTGATATGCCTCCTTTCTGTATGATAGGTCACAATACAATATGAAATGGAAGCTGACAGAGTAACTGAAATACCAGTAAAGTCATTGCTAATGTTTAAAGTCTTCAGGTATTCACCCCCCCATCACAATCCCATGTAGAAATGCAGCAACATGTAAGTTTGAGGAGTAATATTACTGGAGCACAGATTGACGGAGCTGTCCCAATCTACATGATAGATTGTTGCATGTGTACAATATGCAGGGTGTCAGTGTGGTGTTTGTTGTGTGTTTAATATTGTAAGGAAGCAGTCAGCATGTAGGTCTGGATGGTTGTGTCTCAGTGGCCTAGGTACAGTACTGTGGTCAACAGGGCCATGTTCCAACAACTGCAGTGCCAATGGCACTGCTTCTCAGCTACACCCATGTCAGCAGTTGTACATACTCACTGTCCAGATGTCAATATCTGCCACCATCGGAAAGCTGATTAAGCCATGAATGGGGGCCCATGCATAGAAACAGTACACAGGTGGAAGTACCCTACACAGAGTGCTTATAAAATAACTGTCAACTGCACACAACGTTGGAATTATACATGGAGGCTAGCATCACATTAGTTGTCCCTCTAGTATGGAATACTGGTAGTCTGGCCAATAACTGGCAGACCACAAAAGGCACAGTTATAAAGTAATGACAGGCTGCCCATGTCCACACACAAGGCAGCATAAGGGGAATGTCCCATGTATATCTGTGAGTCAGGTGCCAGTAGCTTTCTTATCACACATACACTCAGCTCACCCCAGCATCAGCCACAGGTTTTTCACAGGTCATATCCTTGCTGTAGGGAATGAGTACAGCATGACCCCATTTCTTTATGGGAATACATACATGATGCTGCATGCTGAATAGGTGTTCCATGTAGGAGTGTCCCTAGCTGTAAGCAGCAACCTACCCACATCCAGACTTGTGGATCATTATGAACAGGAAGGATTGGCAGGAGCACTTCAACCACTTACCACTGTCACCCCAGGGAAATTCACTGGCTTGTAGCCTGGGAACGTATGAGTGACAGAATGCACGGGCCTGCTACAGATGGTCTGCAGTACTCTCAAATGGCCTATAGTCCTCTGGCAAAGGCCCATGCCTCACCCCTAGTGCCAATGTATGGAATGTCAGGGGGTTCTAACTAGCAACCTAACGCAGTAAACATAAAACAAATTCAAGGCCATACCGACAAATGCCAGTAGCATGCCTACCCATGTCCTACTGCAAGAACTGTGGACCAGGCCATACATACTACTGAAATAAAGGCCCAACTATAGGGATATGTCTGAGATATTGCTTTCATAATATTAGGAAGAGGAGAGAATAACAGAGGGGGTGTGTAGAAGCATGGATGTCATGGAGTGTGTGAAGTCTGAAACTCTAATGACTGCCCATACTACTCCCTGACTGCAAACTAATGAATGAATAGCCACAAAACAGCTTGTAAACCACAATGTGAAGGTAAACTGACCAAATATATGAGTTCTGCCTCTGGATAACCTGGGTGTATCTGTACAGCTGAGAGGTATGGCCCCTGCAGAATATGGCCATTCTGTTAAGTTGAGAAAAGCTCAAGAAGGGGATCCCCAGCCAGCATACTAGCAAGGTGTTGGACCATTTACACAGAACCAGCAGTCTATTGTCTGCAGCTACCCCTTCACAATGGCAGGACTGTGCTAGAATGTGTAGTCTATGCCTCAGAATATTGGTCTCAGCTTCATTCATATTGTATTTCCCTGGTAAATAACTGTAATCAAAGAATGATATCTGTCAGTAGTTGATGACATGATACATCACAGTGTAAAACAGTACATATGTCGGAAAATATATGTTACAACCAATCATGTCACACAAGCAGCACAGACAGCAACAGTTACACTATCCTCCATATGTTACGCCCATTGTGTCTCCATATTGGAAACCTATCTACAGATATCCTGCAGAAACAGGTTGCTTGGTGTAGCTGTAGCACACAAAACCCTGGACTGGAGTACAACTCTTCCTGGAATGGATTCACACACTCAATATAGAAGGTCATACTGGGCATGCTCCTACACTTAGAGAAATGAAGCTCATGTCTGACAACACAGTGGACTATAGATATCTGTTATTCGCAGATGTCTGTGTACACACACCAAATTGTACACCATTTATACTACACACTCACACACACACACACACACACACACAAACACACACACACACACACACACACACACACACACACACACACACACACACACACACACACACACACACACACACACACACACATATACATGCACATATTGGATAGGAATACTCACACATATCTAAGGCCAACATAATATTTGTCAAACATACACACACAGAGACATGGGGAAGAGAGAGACAGACAGCGACAGAGAGAATCCCATTATGAGGCCTTTTCCACCCAGTACACATCACATTGGCCTATATCACATGATGTGCTGATGTCATTCAATGTAGAAATTCCTTTTGTTAGCCCTCAGTCCTATAGTCTCAGTGGTGTTTGTGATAACTGCGTAACACTATAGTACAAATAAGTATTCATGTAGTATTTGTAATTTCAGTCCTGTCAAATGTAAAGTTATGTGTGAGTATGTGTGTGCATTTCTAGATGAATGATTTTGAGGCCATTCACACTCAGTACACTTCCATTTGCCCTACTTTAGCACTCCTTCTGATGTCAGTCACCTTGAAATAACCCTTTGGGCAGCTTGCAGCTCTATAAGCTCCATGGAACTCATGATAACTGCATAATACTATAGTGTAGCAAACTAGTTAGGTAGGAGTTCTAATCCCTGTCTTGGCTACTATGAAAATGTGTGTGTGTTTGTGTGAGAGAGTGTGTATGTCTTTGTAGACACATAATTTTGAGGCCATTTACACTCACTACACTTCCCTTACCCCTCCTTTAGCATTGCTGCTGTTGTCACTCACCTTCAAAGATACCTTTGGAGAGCTCCCCAATACATAAGCTCCATGGCACTTGTGATAACTGTGTAATACTATAGTGTAGCAAACTAGGTAAGTAGGAGTTTTAATCCTGGTTTTAGCAATTGTGAAAATGTGTGTGTGTTTCTAGATGAATGATTTTGAGGCCATTCACACTCATTACACTTTCCATTGCCATACTTTAGCCCTCCTTTTGATGTCAGTCACCTTGAAATAACCCTTTGGGCAGCCCCATAAGCTCAGTGGTGCTCGCAATAACTGTTTAATACTATAGTGTAGCAAACTAGTTAGGTAGGAGTTTTAATCCCAGTCCTGGAACTGTAAAAATGTGTGAGTTTGTGTGAGAGAATGTGTGCATTTTTGTAGAGACATGATTTTGAGGCCATTCGCACTCACTACACTTCCCTTATCCTTCCTTTAGCACTGCTGCTGATGTCACTCACCTTCAAAGATATGTTTGGACAGCTTTCCAACATATCAGCTCTATAGCTTTCATGATAACTGCATAATACTATAGTGTAACAAGCAACTTAGGTAGAAGGTCTAATCCTGGTCCTGGCATCTATGAAAGTATATGTGTTTGTGTGGAGATTGTGTGTGTCTTTGTAGAGACATGATTTTGAGGCCATTTACACTCACCACACTTTCCACTACCCTACTTTAGCACTCCTGCTGATGTCAGTCATCTTGAATAACCATTTGGGCAGGTTGTAGCCCTGTAAGCTCTGTGGCTCTGACAATAACTGGATGATACTATAGTGCAGTAAACTAGTTAGGTAAGTGTTCTAATCCCGGTCGTGAAAATGTGTGTGTTTGTGTTAGAGAATTTGTGTCATTGTAAGGACATGATTTTGAGGCCATTCACAATCACTACACTTCCCTTACCCCTCCTTTAGCACTGCTGCTGATGTCACTCACCTTCAAAGATACCTTTTGACAGTGTTCCATGGCACTCATGATAACTGTGTTATGCTGTAGTACAAAACACTACTGAGATAGGAGTTCTAACCTCAGTTCTGTCAATTGTAAAAGTATGTCTGTTTGTGTGAGTGTGTGTATATCTGTAAATTGAAGTATTCTGTGTCCATACACAGCCAGTGCATTTCAAAGTGTAATACTTTACAATGGCTGCTGATGTCACTCAGCTTAGAAGTATGTTTGGATGCTACTCTACCTATAATCACTGTGGCATGTGTGATAAATGTGTAACAATGTTGTAGTGATAATTACATAGGTAGAGTTTTGAATCTCATTCCTGGCAAATTTGTGTGTGTGTTAACATCTATTTATATGCGTCTGTACCTTAAAGATGTTGGCCCCATTTACACCCAGTACACTTCTCAGTGCCCTACTTTAGCAGTCCTGCAGATATCATTCACCTTAGCAGTACCTGCTGGCAACCTTAAACCATGTAAGCTTAGTAGTATGTGTGATATATGCATAACATAAAGGTCTGAAACAATAGTTAGAGGTTCGAACCTCACTCCTGGCAAATGTAAATGTGTGTGCAGGCTAAAGTACTTTATGAAAACTCTCACCCACTACATCACCCAATACCATTATTTACAAGGGCTGGTGATGTTCCTCACCTTAGATGTACCTTGGGACAACATCCATCCTATAAGCTCTGTGGTGTGTATGATAAATGCATAACAGCATAGTAGCAATGCATAGATCAATAGGGGTTCAAAACTTAGTACTGGCAATTGTGTGTGTGTGTGTGTGTGTGTGTGTGTGTGTGTGTGTGTGTGTGTGTGTGTGTGTATATGTGTGTGCGTGTGTGCGTGTGTGTGTGTGTGTGTGTGTGTGTGTGTGTGTCTGTGTGTGTGTGTGTGTGTGTGTGTGTGTGTGTGTGCGTGTGTGTGTGTGTGTGTGTGTGTGTGTGTGTGTGTGTGTGTGTGCCTGTCATCAGTATCATGTGTGGGTGTTGGAGTGATTGTGTAATAACAGGATCCATTGGGGTGTGGGTTTTGCTAAATTATTATATTGATGATCTAGTATATGTCCCAATCTCCACAGCCCTAAATGTGTAGTGCCATGTGCAATGATTATGTGACAGTATGGAATAGTTAACAATATAGCAACCCTTCTAATACTCAGAGACCACTCTCCACCCAGGAATCATAAACAAACACACTTGGCTAGGCATCAACCACTATATCAGTAGTTCTCTTGCCAACTGCTTCACAGATAGTATCCACTGTGTGATTGCAGTGGACTCCATGTCAAACCAATGATCAGACATGACTGGTGTCACAGAGGGTAGGGATCCCTGTCTTCTCATGTTTGGGATATACCCTTCTGAGGTGCAGGAGAACACAAAGGCACCCTGGCTGAAAATGTTTGCATACAACAGTAAGGTGTGTGGTAGCATTCTCAATCCATGTGATGTTGACATCATGTACAAAGGCCACACTGACACCTATAACTGTTGTCAGAACCCTGGACATTACCTCAGTGCCAGGAGATGTGCCACCATTACCTTTGGGAACACCATGGCTCACATGAAGTAATACATTGGTGGTAGTCTACTGAACAGTGATGTTGCTATAACAGAATGGGGAACACAGGTTGACAGTCAGCTGTCTGTTGACCACAACAGTGCTACTGACATCAGAAAGTACTTTGATGTGTTACATCTCCTAAGTGTGTGTTATCTAGCAAGTAAAAGGACATGGTCACTCTGTACTCCCCTCAGTAGCCCAATTAATTTGTACAGTGGACTTTTGCCATGTACCTCACTGGACACCTGCAACAACTGTGGAGTCTGCAAATGTACCCCACAAAGAGAATACCATGCCTTATACAGATGCCCAGCATGGACAGACACCAATAACTCCAATGAATCCCCGTATCATACTGTCTATGTAGGTGCAATCACTACCTCAGTTACACAGCCATGTCTCACCAAACTACTTCAGGAGTGCTACGTCTGAAGATACCAATCTGTCCATACAACATCCCCCAGAGACCTCAAGCACACTTCCAAACTTCAAAGGACATGCTTGTGGAACAGGTTCACAACCCAGACACTGTCCATGCTATGGAATATAAATCACATATATGTGAAGCAGTGCACATCACTGGCCACCCACAATAGAAATCTGGATGAGTGGATGGGGAATACAATGTGCACCCCTGGGGACTACTCCAGTGACTATACTCATGAGCCACACTGGGGATTATTGTCATGTGGCCTGATGACAGGGTATTCCCTTGGTCTAGCCTTGTATAGTCTTCAGGCCCATTCACCTACTTCACACCTATGAAGCAATGAACCTATGGATCTCAGTACTGGCAAGTGTGTGTGTGTGTGTGTGTGTGTGTGTGTGTGTGTGTGTGTTTGTATTGTAATCTCAGTGTGTTTGGTTGATGAATATCCTCTGGGGCTGTGTCCAAACCACAACACGTACCCTTCTCCACTCTGCAACAGTTGTTGTAAATCAACATATACCTATGTACAACCCTCAGCCCTATAATCTGTGAGACATATGCAATCACTGTGTTACAGACCTGGGAAATCCATACAGATACAGCTGTACCCTGCCTAAGACATAGTAGATGTGTTACCACACTGCCTTACCCCTTGGTCTTGCTGCAGGGCCACATCCTGGTGACACACCGATGCCTAGAACAGAAACAGGATACAGCATGTGAGAACACTTTCACTCAGTGTTAATAATAGCAATAATGCATCATGGCTAACACTGTACATGCACTATGATGTGTACCCCTTACAAATGCCAGATGACAGCAACTTACACAGCATTATATATTTACAATTTAGTAAGTTCACCCTGTGCATCAGATTCATATATGCATGTCCCTGCATCAACGGTTTTGATGGCAGGGATCTGGCAGAGGTATCATCATATGCACAGGGTGTGGTGTGGTTTTGCCAGAGACCTATGCTGTGCCATTCGGTTGACAGTATGGGTGTGTGTTTGGGATGTGGGAATGGCATGGCCTCTGTAGGTGTAGTGCATGTATGTGGAGGTGATGTTTTACTGATTTTGTGTGTGTGTGTGTGTGTGTGTGTGTGTGTGTGTGTGTGTGTGTGTGTGTGTGTCTGCATGCACACAGACACACCATGTGGATGCCCTATACTGATGTTTTTTGGACAACTGTGGCCCGTACATAGCAGGGTATGCAGTTCACCATCTCCGGTCATGGGCACGGGAACCAGACCTGCCAGGGTTATCATGGGCACCACTAGGGACAAGGTCAGACTTAGTACTGCCCCTGATGGTGATGGTTGTCTGCTGGATCCGTGTCCCTGTTGGAAATGGCCATGACCATGTTCCGACAGCCTGCCACATCTTGGTGGGGACATCACTCCACCCTCAGTATTTGTGGTGTTACTGCCCATATGGGAGCATGATGGTGCATGGCCATGTGCATGCCCAGCTGATCGTGGTGCTGAGCTACCTCCACGTGGCTACTGGCTTCCATCCGCCAAACATTCAAGCACAAATACCCAACGGTGGAGGAGTGCCATGACCTGACCCCACCATCTCATAGTGATTTCATTGACCTCAAGCAAGACCCCAATGAGTTCACAAAAATTGTCACATGCACCAGGGAGAGTTTCTTCAACTAGCCTAAGCATTTGTCTGGTGTTACATTTATTACATGCCTGTGCATCCATCATAGATTGAAACATGAGCATGGTTACTGCAGCAGTGGCACTCTCAATATGGGCTGGATGGGCAGACATTCTCCTCTGAGCACCCCTGCCCACCTGCCTGTGTGGGTCCTTACCAGGACTCTGGCTATGGCTAGTGCCTGGGTGCTCACTTTCCATAGTCACCATACTTGCATGTTCTGTGCCAGCACCCAGATGTCCTTCAATTGTGGCCACTGGTGATGGGGAATGTGTTGGCATTATGACTATGTGCGGGGAAGGGGTTGACAAAGGTGAGATGCCAACTGATGACACAGATGCAGCCCCTAGAAACCCACCTGTGCCTCAATACAGGTATCATCATGGTCAGAGTCACCAAACAAACTAACATCACTTACATAGTGGGAGGGACTGTGACCATGTCCACCTGTGAGACAAAGGCAAGATATGTACATTAGTATCGGCACTACAAGGTTTGCTGGTACACACACTCACACTCACACATGTGAGGTGTCCCACACGCATTCCCCAGACCTCACAGTATGCAACAGATGATAGTCATGATACACACTCAGACCAAAACAGATACACTATGGACAGGCCCTCAACAACATGCAGTGCATAACTTTCAACTTACTGTAACTACAAATCTACACCAGTGGGATATGTGAGTGTTTTTAGTTGGTGGTGAGCCTTCACCTGGAACACACTGCACCCATGTAAACATTACTGCTGTTTATCTGTATAGCACTGTGGAAAAACCTACGGAACATACCTTCCAGCTGTACTGAGTTTCTAGGAATATCTGCATATCTGGTTTATCTTTCCTGTCTGCCGATCATACCTCCTATGTTTGTCTGTTACATTACTGGTGTGTCCAGTGGATTGGTGACCCTACTTAATGTCATACTGTGATTTGCAGATGGCATAACTTGCAGCACATGTATGTGAAAACAAGGGTGGTTATTCAAACAACTTCCCAAGCTTACAGTGGATATAGTCATTTTACAGACCCTTTTAACATGCAAGGATATTGTGACAAATCACATGAGACACCAGTGATATTGCCATAACATTTCCACCATTTCATTTGACATATAACCTGTGCACTCCAACTAAAGGAAATACACATCGGGTAGGGGTAAGTTATCGTAAATGGTATGACTACATTAGATGGGTTGCATAGGAGTGCACACCCATAAACCGACACTTTGGTAAAATACCTGTTGATCTCAGTGCAGCATTCAGTCCTTTTGGGAAGGTGTGCATCAGCATGGCACATGTTGACATGGCAGTATTTGTACACTCTCCCTTGCAAAACACATCCTAATCCATCAGATTGTGAGGCAATCCCTTGTGCACAGTGGTCGTCAGTCACCACGCAGATTGCATATTGTAGTTAGGTGTAGTGTCAGGCCTGGCCACTGCAGACTGCTGATATTGTTCCTGTGAAGCCATCCTTTGGTCCAGTGGCTGTAAGGTGTGGGCCATTGCTGTCTCCAATGTTGGAATTCCTCCCTATCCAGAGCTATGTGGCAGACACCAGAAGGATTATAGCCACAAGGGACCGGGGTTTGAAACCAGTCATAATACACTGCAAATCTGCTACAGTCACAGTTCAAACTTGTGAACAGCAAATGCAAAGCAGGACACTGCCATCAGCCTGCTTCAGTGTGTGGGTAGTCTGGTTCTGCTGTTGTACAGTGCTGTTATTGGCCAACACTAACATGACCATATTGTGGACAAATACATTCTAACACTGGTGTCATAACAGCTTAACAAATTTCCACACATGCTTTTTGAAAAGCTGATGTATTGTTGTCCAGAAGTTACCCAGGCCTGGATGGATGTTTGTTGTGAGGAACAGCTGACATCCCCAAAACACACCCTGTATCCAAGACATGTGGAGACCATGGAAGATTGTTGTCACATGTAGTACACACCCAGTACTTTCTACAGATGTCTGACCCTCCTTATGTGTTGCTGCATGGCTCCTGGCAGCCTCCCTGGACATTGTTGGTATTGTAACCTCCACGTGCATGTAAGCATGTCTACTTCTTCACAATGTCACTGTTGCCCCATATCTGGAACACCTTTCGATGACTATTTGCACTGTGTTCCATGGCACATGCAATGCTCTGGGAATGTTTCTGTAGCCTTCTCCAGGCTAATACCTTTCTAAAATGTGATCCCTTTGCAGCATGTTAAGCTGTATGCAAGCCAGGGCTTTTTCTGTAGCAGGCAACTGTGTGTCTATGTTAGGATATTCTTGGTATGTGAGCTGAGTGTTATTTACAGTTAATCCAAGAGTCCGTATTTGATGGCAGGTGTGTATCCAATATGATGTCCTGCTGTTGTTTTGTCACATGTTGCTACACCACAGTATGGGCTTCATTGTGTGCATACATATGCATCTGGTTTATTGGACAATGTCCATGTCACATACTTGCTCCACTAACAGATTAGTTTGTTTGACAATTGCATTATACAGATTATAGGTCACATAAAATGTTGGATAGATGTTTGGTCTTGTGTATTGTGCTCACATTGTCATATATCAGAGATACCTGGCATTCTAACAGGTGTGTACACCTGTCCACCTGTCATTTGCACTGCATAACACCAATGTATACAATATGTCCCTACTCCTGGCCCTTTGTCCCCACATTTTGGCAATCTTTATCCAGATGTCCTGCAATTACATATTTGTGAGGTAGGTATGCTACAGAGATGTGACAACAAATGCAAATATGCCCCTGTGATGTACACTGTGATATTAGGTAGTGAACCCCATCACAAGTGATCATGCAGATATTGGAAGTTGTCTGTTTGTAACAGTTGTTTGCATGGTCACATGCATGACCTTAACATGCCTGGGGTACTGGTGAGCCACAACGGTAAATTCTTATACTCACTGGCTTCCGGCTGCTGTACCTTGTGTAGACGAGAGGGACCTGGGTAGTTGTGAAGGAGAGGTATTGTTAGCTGATTCACAATATTCATTTGTCCATGATTATTGCTACAGTTATGCACAGGTACAGTATAAACTGATATTACACATTTTGCTGTCCTTTACCATAGATGTTCACTTGTGTGTATTACTAAACCGCAACCACTGATGTATTTTGCACTGACATATGCATCTAAACACTCTATAGAACACAGTTATAATGCAACCTCAATACAGTGATGTGCACTTTTGCCTTACCTGAACACTCCTTGCCTGTTGCCTGGGTGCCACCCACCTCCATGACTGTTATGTCCTGTGTTGATGTTTTAGTGGGGGCTACCCCAAGTTTGGCCAGGAGCTCCTCCATTGCTGTAAATGGGGCCTCTCTGGCTGGCCCCCCACTGGTCAGGAAACGGTCCCTCACTAGGGCAGCAGCCCACTGCCAGGCACGCCAGATCAGGTCAATCACCCTTTGTCTGACCTGATCATATGTCCAGCCATAGTGGCCCATGTTGTTGACTCTTTCTATGATCTCATCCCATAGGGCAGTCCTCTCCCACTGATGTTGGCGACCCCGACCAAAGAGGATGTTATAATTCTCCAGGATGGCCTCAGTTATGGCTGCAGTCTCCTGTTCAGTGTAGGTGGGCTGCCTCTGCAAGTCACCTTGAAGACATAAACAGAGAAACACATCACAGGACCTCAGACATTGTATAGACTTCTTCACAGAAACAGCACATGATGAATTATTATCAGGAGCCACTACATATGAGCACATCATACCCTGTACCTAGCAGCACTGTATGAACATGCATTGTACTCCTGATCCTGTTGTGTCATATTCCCCCCTATAAGGGCCAGTACATTCCATAAACCACCATTCACATTTGTGTAGAGGGGTGTCAGTGTCTGTGTTCCTTGCAGATCAGCTGTCAATGCTGCTCAGGCTTGGCTCGCATACAGTGTATAATGGAGCTGGAAGTATATGTCTGAGTTCATGTAGGATGCAAACAGGAATGTTATCATTTCCCAAGGGGACTTGCTATTTTCACGTTTAAGTGGGCAGTGTGCACCTAATTCATGATGATGAGGGTAAGGGTGCATGTGGTGTGCATATCCACCTATACTGATGTTGAGCCAGGGGGTTGATGTTTGACCTAAACGTGTCTGCAGCAGGTTGGCTGTAGTGATGGTGTGTGTGTATGTGCTATGACTTGACCTCCATTACAGGGTGGGCTGGGTTGTTGCCTATGAGACTGCAGATATATGTGAATATGACCTCCTGGGTGTCCTCAGTGGATGTCTCTGATTTATACTCAGAATCAACCTTACAATAATCCACCTGTAACCTACTATGGTCATCCAGACAAAGGATTACATGCTAGCTAGTTGGTGCCTGCTCCTACTTTCCCCTGTACAGCCAATATAGCATTCCATTATGTGGTTTGTGCACTACTGCTGTCCAGCAAAGGTGTTTACTTTGGTGGAGACAGGTTGTACAAGTTAAGTATTGCTGAGGCCATACAGCTATGTGGGTGGTCATATAACTGTAGTAGGCATGGACACAAGGTCATAACACAGTTGGACACCTCTATTATTTCTACATGATACTCCTGTGTATGGCAGTACCCATGTCTGTGTCTGGACAATGCAACAACCATTAGCTGTAGAGATGTAACTCTGTTGGATGCACAGACATTAGGATTACATACGTGTACAACATGTACCACTCATTTACATGATGTTTTGCATCCCATGTCATGTGTTATGAGGCAGAAAGATACACCTAACCATACATGCATAGACCTGCACAGGTAATAACTGCTATAAATTTCTGTTCTAGTAGGGCACACTGTCATAACACTTTTATTGCTCAGTCTTTTCTGTCAACCTGATAAAGCGGGACAAGTGGAGGATGCCATACATACATGGTGGGTTATGGGCCAGAATTAGTGACACTGTATTCATATTGCTGTTACACACGTACATCAATTGATAGTTGGGTAGCTTTGCATTCACAGTCATACCCTGGAAGATGTGCGATGCTCCTATGGCAAGCAGAGAGGGGAATGTCTAGGAGTGTGGCAGTGAGTGGTAGGAACATTTACTGTTGTGTGTATGTCTGGTAATGGTACAGAGCTAATAGATATGATTGACAGATGAAAGGAGGGTATATTGTGTGTGCCACAGACAAGATGGAAGGGGGTTATGTCTGTATGTACATCATACTCAGGTACAAATAGTTTTAACTTGGTGTGTCTGTGAGGGGAAATGGTATAGGTGTTAACCTAATAGATCATTATGCCAAGAGTGTGTATAGCAGTGATAAGAGTGTCATGTAGATCAATGTCTATGCGTCTAGGAGTTAATGGTGCAATGATGACAGTTGGTGCATATGCTCCACTAGTTGCGTGTGTGATGGATAAGACTGATGTACTTTGCAGTGGTTGGATGAAATGGTGATGACTGCACCCAAGGGTGAGAGAGTGGTGATTGGAGTAGATTTAAATGGGAAAGTTGGTGAAGGAGACAGGGGGATGCAGAATTGATGGGCAGGTATGGTGCTAAGCAAAGAAATGCAGAAGATGAGATGGTGGTTGGAGTTTGCAAAAGAGGTTGGACATGGCTGTGGTGAATATGTATGTTTACAAGACCAAGTAGCATAGGGTGACAGACAAGAGTGGAAGAAGGTGCACACAGGTGGAGTTTCCCCTATGCAAGTGGGCCTGTTTGAAGGGGGTTGGAAACAGTACAGTGGTGACAGGGGAAAGTGTGGTTAGGCAACAGGGAATGATGGTCTGTGGGATGATGTTGGTGATCAAGAAGTGAGGGAGGATTGTGAGGGCAGCACCATGGATCAAATGGTGGATACTGAAAAAGGGTGTGCTAGCTTGGGTTCAGGGAAGAATTACAACAGGCAGTGAGTGGCAGCAAAGAGTTACCAAATGTCTGTTACATACATCTGGTCAAGTAAGGGAGATGAGTAGAACAGGGCTTGTTGTGACATCTGGACAGAGGAAGGTGGACAGGGAAACCTAGTTGTGGAATGAGGAAGTATAGGGAAGTATACAGTGTAACAGGTTGGCAAAGGAGGTGTGGAATTGTCAGACAGATGAAGACGGTAGACAGGAGTATAAAGAGATGGGGTGCATGGCAAAGACAGTAGTGGCAAAGGCTAGGGATGGGGTGTCTGAATGATTGTATGTAAGGTTGGACACCAATGATGGAGGATAGAACCTGTACCAATTGGCTAGACAGAGGCACATAGATAGGAGGGATGTGCAGCAAATAAGGCTGATAAAGGATAATGTGGGAAATGTACTCGCAAGTGAGGAGAGTATGTACAGCAGATGGAAACAGTACTGTTATGGGCTGCTGCATGAGGAGAATGAAAGAGAGAGAGGGGAGATTGGATGATGTGGGTTTGGTGAATAAGGAAGAGCAACAGATTATCAAGGAGGAAGTAAGGATAGCTATGAATATGTGCAAGAATGGTAAGGCTGTTGGTCCAGATGACAAACATGTGGACACATGGAGTTGTTTAGGAGAATTGGCAGTGGTCTTCTCAGCCAGATTGTTTACTGTGATCTTGAAAAGTGAGAGCATGCATGAGTAGTGGGGGAATGTGTTTGTATATTGATTATGAGGCTAATGGTGGTATGCAGAGCTGTAGTAACTATGGAGGGATAACTGATTAGTCACAGCATGAGGTAATGATAAAGGGTGGTGGAAGCTAGGTTAAGAAGGGTGGTGAGGATTACTGATCAATGGTATGGTTTCATGGCAGGAAGGATCAGTACAGAAGTGATGTTTGCTCTGAGATTGTTGATGGAGATGTACAGAGAAGGTCAGAAGTAGCTGTGTTGTGTCTTTGTGGACTTAGGGACAGCATATGACAGGATGCCTAGAGAGGAGTTGTGGTATTGTATGAGGAATTCAGGAGTGGGAGAAGAATCCTTAAGACTGCTATAGGATATGTCCAAGGCTAGTGTGACAGTGGTGAGTTCTGCATTGGGAGTAACAGGGGCAAGTCAGGTGGAGGTGAGAGCAGATCAGGGATCAGATCTGAGTCCTGCAGTGGTGATGGACCGGTTGACAGACATGGTCTGACAGCAGCCCCTGTTGATTGTGCTGTTTGCAGATGACATTGTGGTCTGTAGTGAGAGTAGGGAACAGGTTGTGGAGACCCTGGAGAGGTGGGGTTATGGTCAAGAGAGGGGAGGAATGTTGGTCAGTGGGACTATGACAGAATATATGTATGTGGATGGAAGGGAGGATGGAGGAATGGTGAACATGCAGGGAGTACAGATTGCAAATGTTGATAAGTTTAAATACTTGGGAGCAACTGTTTAGAGTAATGGATAGTGTGGGGAAGAGGTACAGAAGAGATTGCAGGCAGGATGCAGGTGGTGGAGAGGAGTGTCAGGTGTGATTTGTAGAAACTTTGCAAAAACGAACAACATCTCAAAAAACAAATAAGCGAAAAGATAGCAGATACTTTCTAAAACAGAAATGTATTAAACAATAAAAATGGTAAAGTGATTTTCATCTACTCAGTAGCAGACTTCACCAAACCACCATTTAATACAGAGAATCATTTAAATACTAGTGTACACCAACAGTTACCGCCCCCAATCATAACTTCAAAAGGAAATGATGTAAGCATACTGTTAGTACAAAAAATTGCTAAACATACATTATGATAAAAATATATAATTTTTGACATATACATATACAAATGAATGAATATAAAACCTAGGACATATACATATAAAAATGAATGAATATAAAACCTATGCTTATTAAAAGTGAAGTTAATTATTAATTAGTAGTTCATCTACTCAAAGCTTTTAACCTTAAAAGACTGTTAATGGTACATTTTTCATTAAGACCTGGTTTATAGTACAATTGTAATAATAATTGCCATCTTAATTCAGCTTTTTCTAAAATTAAACTCCAGGGTCCATCCCTTGGTTGCTCATAAATCTGCTGAATGGCAGAAAATTTGAAATTATGATCAACACATGCATTAGCTGAATTCCCCCTCCTTATGGCATACAAATGTTCATAAACCCTTTCTTTTAGTGTTCTTGTGGTTTTTCCTATATAATACGCAGAACATTTTTTACAGTTAGTTATGTATACCACCCCTTTTGATTTGCAATTCAATTTCTGATGAATATAATACTTTTTACAATTAATTCAACCTGTTCACCTTGATACATATACTTACAAAAAGTGCACATGCCACATTTTTTCATACACCCACTTTTATCCACCATTACATCCGGCTTTAATTCTGTATGAGAAGGCTTGGAAAACTGATATTAGACATCTGTTAAGCAATAAGCATGTACCTTTGAAGGACAATTTGAGTTCTAATGAAAAGGAATTACTTGTATTTTTAATGCAACAGAATATTAGAATCATGAAGCTGGATAAGGTGGGTGGACTGGTGGCAACACAGGCATGTGTTGATCATAATTTCGAATTTTGTGCCATTCAGCAGATTTATGAGCAACCAAGGGGTGGACCCTGGAGTTTAATTTTAGAAAAAGCTGAATTAAGATGGCAATTATTATTACAATTGTACTATAAACCAGGTCTTAATGAACAATGTGCCATTAACAGTCTTTTAAGATTAAAAGCTTTGAGTAGATGAACTACTAATTAATAAATAACTCCACTTTTTAATAAGCATAGGTTTTATACTCATTTATTTTTATATGTATATGTCAAAAATTATATACTTTTAGCATAATGTATGTTTAACAATTTTTTGTACTAACAGTATGCTTACATCATTTCGTTTTGAAGTTGAGATTGGGTGCGGTAACTGTTGGTGTACACCAGTATTTGAAGGATTCTCTGTATTAAATGGTGGTCTGATGAAGTCTGCTATTGAGTAGATGAAAAGTGCTTTACCATTTTTGATGTTTATTAAATTTATGTTTTAGGAAGTATCTGCTATATTTTCACTTATTTGTTTTTTCAGGTGTGATTTGTGACAGACAAGTACCATTTAGAGTGACAGGGAAGGTCTACAAGAGTGTGGGGAGACCAGCTGTGTTATATGGGTTGTAGACAGTGGCACTGATAAAAAAGGCTGGACATGGCAGAGTTACTGACAGTAGGATTTGCACTGGGTGTGACAATGGACAGGAGTAGGAGCATGTATGTTAGAGGCCAGCCCAGGTTGGATGGCTTGGGGACAAAGCCAGAGGGTGGCACGATGATGTTGGTCTGGACATGTGATGAGTATGTATACTGAGTAAATTTGGGGGAGGATGAGGCAGCCAGGTAAGAGGAAAAGGGGAAAGATAAGGTGTATGTATGTGGTGAACAGAGCAAGGTGCAGAGGACTGGAAGACATGGAGACAGATGATCTGCTGTGGTGAGCCCTGATGGGAGCAGACACATGAAAGGGAAGGAGAGGTTGTAATGGCAGTGCTCACAGGTTTCCAATTATTTGGCAGACATAACACAACTATTTGAGTACATTACTACAAACCTGAGGCACACATATGGTCAGTGTGCATAACAGTGGACAGTTGAATGGTATGAGCTCAGTATATGATATGCAGTTCAACACACACGGCTGCAACAGTATTGTACTATGCAAATACCTTGTACAGGTCCCTTACATTTCTGATACAAACATATATATCATACTTGTATTCACAATTAACATATGGATATATGCTACATCCCAGTAGCTGGCCTAGCAGTGTCACAGTCAGTATTGTTCAACACACATTCCAGTAGTAGTCATATGTGAGCCATCCTTCCCTGGGATGACTCAGGGGCATGAGCTGTGTTCTATGTCACTGCAGGCAGATACAGATGCTATGGCCATAGGTTGTAATAAGCAATATATTAGTACAGCAATTGTTGTTGAGAAATATTTGTTGAGCTTCCTATTCTCCACTTTTACATACCCCCTACTACATTCAATTGCATGTTTACTTGTTTGACATACCTTATTATTTTTTTTCTGGATCAGTTGCTATTCTCCACAGTGTGTGGGTCTCTGTTGCTATGGATGTTTTCTTTTTCCTCTTTCTTTCTCTCTCTCTCTCTCCCCCTCGGATAAATGTAGGTTTTACACCTGTTTTGCATAGGCAGCAACTTGCCTTTTGTGGATGGATTGTAGTCCCCCACTTGCTAATTGAATGTAGAACAGCTGTGGTATCATTCCAGAGCTAATAGCATGGAAACACACACCTATAACTAAGTACTTCATGTGGGTGTTGCCCCTTTTCCTTGCCTGTAAGCTGAACTTCAAGGAGGTGTCTGGCAAACAGCATCACAGTGGGTAGTTAAACATATCTCCTACAACAAAGATTGTGGAGACAGGCCAATAAACTGGGGAAGATGTTCCAGACATGGGGAGAGAATGTAAGTATTGCTGTTATACATTTGAAGTAATGCTACTTTGACAGGGTTTGTGTGGATATGGCTGTTCTGCATGATGTTAAGTCTGACAGTGTTATGCAGTTGACATAACTCTCACCTGTTGGGCTATCTGCAGACTGGCCAGGGGTAGACTCTTATATTTGGTGTGTTACTCACACATTTTGTTTTCTTTGGTAAATCAAGTAGCATACTCTGAGGATTGCAGTCAGTAAATGATAACATCCATATTTGTTTCTGACTTCATATCCCTCAGAACAGATATGGTACAATAAACCCTGTAACACCAGCAATTTTCTCAATGTATAACAGCAATATTTCAAGTATGGCCATGCATTTGGGCCTCTGTCCACCAATTATGTCAGGCTTTCTCCAGATGTTATACAGTAGGAAGTTGATATAATGATCTATCATTATTTAGTGCTGTCATTCCTGCTGAGGGGCAAAGCTGGAAAACATGTTGGAGTTTGTACATTCAGGAGGTTGGTGTATGGAGAATGCTCTTAGATGCCATTATAACATATATTATGTGGGGGATAGTAATATGTGTTTTAAAACTAGGCAGTTAGAACATATGAGACATGTTACTGATAAGAAAGCAGACAGTTCTATAGCTGTACATTTGAATAAATCTCACCATGGGGACAGTAGTGGGTTCCAAGGTACTGTTTTGGAATAAGTCTGTTCATCAGTTTGAAGAAACATTCATAAAAGGACAGTTCTCATGTACAGAATCAAGGTACTAATATTAAATGTGATACTTTATCCCTTAGAGGGTTAAATGAGGATTGTAATTGGAGGCTGTGTAATTATGTAATTAAGCGTTAATTGCTTCTTGTGATTAAGGCAAGTATTTCCTGTAATGTTCTACTCCTTGAAGGCTTTGGCCAAGACATCAGAGTATAATAAACATGAGTGAACTATTGACTGGTTGTATTTCTCTTTGCTATGTTCAGTCATTTTAGTTGTTTTGCTAAGAGGTTGTTGTATATCTGGCCATTGTGTATGGCCTATCATAATTTTGTAGCAGTGTACTGTTCACTTATTTATTTGGATGGTGGAGGGGCAGATGTGAGTGTCATGGGTCATTTTGTATCCAACTGTGCATGCTGCCCCAGTTATGGGTGGTCTATCAGCAGCATATGTTTGTATGGGCATTTTGTGACATGTATGCATATAAATATATATATATATATAAGTGTGTATATTTGTGTGTGTGTGTATATATATATATATATATATGTAATGTTTGTGTGTATATATATATATATATATATATATATATATATATATATATATATATATATATATATACATATATACACACACTTCAGTATTTATTGGTAATATATCTATATATTGTTATACACATATACGTATCTCCATAGCGTATCAATCTCTCTCTCTCTATATGTATGTTTCTTTACAGATATATATATTTGTAGATACCAACCATTCCTACTTGTACAGTGTCTCTTCCCTATTGTAAACTGGGAGTAATGAAGGGTATGTTTGAGAAAACATCCTAAAGCCATACAGCTGAGGTAGCTTACTGGTAAATTACTTTGGCTATGGTGTGCAGGGTCCTGGGTTCAAGGGCTGTTTATTTTGTTGCTAGGCAGAACAAGGACTGTTGGATACAGAGTGATTAAGGTCATTTTGAGCAGCTTTAAGTGTGCTTGCACTGGTTTGCGTGATGGTAAGTGGTGCTAACGTACAGTTAAATGAATAGGTGCTTACACAGTGTAGGCTTCTTGTGATTAAGGCAAATATTGCCTGTAATGTTCTACTCCTTGAAGGCTTTGGCCAAGACATCAGGGTATGATAAACATGTGTGAATTACTGGCTAGTTGTACTTCCAGTGCACAAATCTGCTTAGCATTTACATTTAAGCAATGCTTAAACCTGCTAACCATAGCTCAGCCCTGGTAACCATTGATCACATTCCAATCTGATAAAATAGCAGGGTAATTACATCTTTAATAAGTGTATTTAATTTCCTGTACATATGCTTTTGTGTCTTGCCATTACAGTAGCAAAGGGTGTGACCATACTGTATGGGACACCGGAGTATACATGTCTTTGTATTTGTTTTATACATGGGTGGTATCCCAGGTTGTATGCAGTCACACTTGCATGTTACACCAGCTACAGTGCACTGGTTGACAAAAATAGTTTAACACATAATGTATCATTATGTTAGTGCTTTTAACAGTGCTTTTCCAAGTAAAAGTAGATTGCAGATTGTGGTCCTAGAACCATACACTCCTGCATGCAAAGCTGAGACTCTAAGTGCTATCTTGTTCTTTGTGTTTGAGCTGTATGTTTTTATGTATCTTCTATTGGATAGTAATCTGATATTATGATATTAACTGTAGACTACTATGTTATTTGGACATGTCATTGAGGACTCCTGTCATGTAGTAATGGCATACCTTTCAGTTTCAGGCTTCTATCTTTCAAAACTTTTGTCATAATGCATAACATGTTGGCTATCTTTCTGTCTGTCCTCTGTACAGATGTGCAGATGTCAGGTATTTCTAAGGCCATACCACTATTTAGGTGCCCACATAGTATTATGCTGTGGGCCTGGACACTGCGGCTAGTTCCGACACATGGGACATTCCTTAATGTGGGCTTTTGCCCCTTTTCCTTGCCTGTGTGAGGGGCATTACAGAGGTGGTGGTCTACAGATTCATATACAGTAGGAGGCAATATGTTTCAGGACAGGACATGTGTAGACAGCCAAACAACATGGGGGACATATCCCCAGATTTGTGAAGAGATTCTATGTCATGAGTGATGTTATACACATGGTGGATTAATAGATTGACAGGATTTGTGTGGACATACATTCAGTGAGTGACTTCATGACTGACAGTGATATGTCTCTGACACACCTCTCCACTGGCATGCTGTCTGCAGACTGGCCACATGTTTGCCTGTTATGTTTTGTCTGTTCCCCAGACAGTTTGGTGTCCTTGATAAATCAGTCTTGGTCTCTGGGGAATGCAGTTAGTAAATATGCACATCTATTGGTATTATTGAGGTCATATTCCTCATAAAGGATATGTTACAACAAACCCAGTACCATCTGCAACTGTCTCAATGTATGACAGCAATATGTCCAATATATACCCCTGCGTTTGTGCATCTGTCCCCAAATGATGTCAGGCTTTGTCCATAAGTCAATGAGGCTCAGATGTATTTATTATCATTATTTCTTGCCTTAATTCCTGCTACCATCCCAGTGATGTAGTAGACCCACAGACATGTCAGGGAAGAGGCCATAGATGTGACTCCTG
The DNA here is from genome assembly GCF_019279795.1 of Protopterus annectens. Classification (NCBI taxonomy): domain Eukaryota; kingdom Metazoa; phylum Chordata; order Ceratodontiformes; family Protopteridae; genus Protopterus; species Protopterus annectens. The sequence continues at coordinate 810,033,936 of NC_056728.1, read as the reverse complement.
GGCCTGTACATTCTGAGGTGCACTGTACATGTAAGAGGCCTGTGTATGTCTGGCCATTGGTAACAGACTGTTATGATTGTGTACAGATGTCATGTGTACATGTTATTTGGGCTGTGTATGGAGGGGGGTGGATGTAAGTGTTATGGCTCTTTCTTTATTTGACTGTGCATGCTGCTCCAGTTTCTGCTGATCTATTAGCTGTATGTATTTGTAGGGGCAGACTGAGACATGTCCTGTACCAAGGTCGTGATTCAGACTACACTGAGAATTTGGACTATATATGTAGGACTAGTGTGTGAGTGGCAAACAATGATGTATTTGTTTACACAGTCCATATACTCTACTGTTCACTTGACTTGCCGGTATGTGACTGTGGTGATTTTGGTTGTGGGTATGCACTTTCACACTGGTGTCTGTTTGTCAGTGCAGTTACATCCTGAAGTGCCTGATATATTTGCAAATACATGTGTAATTACCCATAGCAGATTCCCTAATTCAGTTACTTGTACTATTTTGTTAACTATATGTTAGAGCACACAGGAGGGTGCTACTACAGCAACTGTATTAGCTTATCTATGCCAGTACTTCAGATACATCCCCATTTTCTTGGCTACCGCCCACCACTTTGTCAGCCTTGGTCCGGGTTCATTGCAGTAAGTGGTTCTGTGCATATCTGTTAACTGGCTGGATTGTTTCAGGATGTCCAGGTTTATTGCTCATATCTCTGGTCTGTTTTAGAGATTATTCTTATTTCTCTTATAAATCACTGTAATGATATGATTATTGACAGAAAATGAGGACATACATTTCATTTACCTACCTTCTGAAACAAACTGTTTCAATCTGTCAAGAAGAGTACAGGGGAACAATGACCTCTTACTTCATGGATGCTAATGTTTGAGTACTGAGATGTGCCACATAGAAGGAATTTC